>NW_026712370.1:1943958-2157668 GCF_030504385.1 Musca domestica
TACACGAAGACGTGGACCTGCATATTTAATTGTTTTTATCATATTCCAATACGAAATTTGAAACCATTACGCTTTGTAAAGTAGCTAAAATCATCAAAATACCGGTCATTTAGGGGTACCGTTATATGGGGCTATACGAAGATTCGGACTTGCATAAGTAATTTTGTCATAGCTTGCAGTTCCCCTTAAGATCTTTCAATACGAAATTTGAAACAACTCTGGTCTATAATGTCGCTAAAATCTTCAAAATATCGATTATTGAGGGGTACAGTTCTTTGGGGCTATAGAAAACGTTCGAAAGATATCATGCTTAAAACAGACAGACGGAAACCGCTAAATCGACTTAGAATTTTAAACTCGAGAATATACATACTTTGTTGGGTCTGATATGAGTATTTCGAGGAGTTACAAACGGAATGACAAAGTTAATATTCCCTGCATAGTATGGTGGAGGGTATAAAAATTACAAAAGGGATAATCGGATTAGAATTTATCCGACAATATGAAGTGGAAAGAGTTTATTATACTTTAGTTAGAGTATTCAATTTGGAAAAGGTGTTTCCATTAACCTAAGATTCGTGGTATTGTAAAATCAAACCAAAACAGTGTACAAAAGTTTGCAATTAAGTGAAAATTAAAGAAATTTTATTGGCAATCATTTCAATTTGCAACAAAATGACGTTTTTTGATGAGGTCTTTTAAAAATTCGATGCCTTAAAATTTAATATAAGAAAACTTTATGGCCACCCCATCTATCACTGGAAAACTGTATTCATAGTTAATTGAACATAAGGGAACAACTATTAAAACAGCCATCGTGGTATCTGAAATTACGTTCGTGAAAATTTATCCGTGTGGATTAGATGTAAAATTACGTCCCTCCTTTTGTGGCGTTACGGCGAACTCCAATGCTTGAATTGATAAATCTGCTTAATAAGTAAATATTTGCCTACAGTCGGATCTCTTTATGATTTTTTTTTTTTTTTTCAATTCCAAAGAGGAGTTACAAACATTCATAGTTAAAAACAAGCATATTTAATAACATGCTGGGCGAATGCAATTCCCATCTCTGTGATCTGCACATAATGACTTTTTCAACGATCTTTGAGTTTAGATTCGCCCCACAGTCTGCGCTTTTTGGATATCTATAAGATTTATATTTCAATTACAAGAGAGGAAGTACAAACATTCATAATTAAAAATATCCATACTCAAAAGATATGCTAATACTATAGGATGTAGCAGAAACCCGGGGTTTTTGGAATTAAGAATTTAAGATTAACCTTCTTTTCCACATTACTTTGACCACATTGCTTAATTGCTCTGGAAGTTGATGGCAATTTGAATTCTATTTGAATATTCATATGGATTTATGAACCTGAAAAGTGTTTCATCACACAAATAGTATGATATCGCCATTAACATGTAATCATAATTCCATTGAAAAAGGTAGGGCATGTGGAGGCATAGGTCATATAAATAAAAAAATATGACCCACAGTGCGATCAAAACAACTTGTAAGCCTTTTTTTATTACCGATGATGACACATAATAAAGCATCATTTGGCTACTATATAACTCGAGTCAGTGTCTGTTTGTGTGCGTGTGCATGTATGTACAACAAGTATATACCACCAGACCAGGCCAGTAGTCAACGAATCAGCAGCAAGCAGATTGGCAGGCAAACGCCAGCAATAAACATATGGATATAAACTGTGAGGCGTTCAGTGTTGATTGATTAATTAAACGTTCATTTTTTGGTTTTCAATTGTTTTTTTTTTGCCATTTTGTGATGCTTGCCCCCATTGTGATCTTATGATTTTTATTGTAGCATGACCTTGATTGATCAAAAAAACAGAAACACTCAAGCTCATATCAGCAGTAGTCATCTACACAAAATTGTATGTCTAATTAAAGACAAACCACAATCTAATTATGGGGGGATGAATTGGGTGGGGGTTTCGAGCGTCTGAATTCAAATACTTACCAACAAATGCTTTGAGTTCGTAATCCACACCGCAGGATTTTCCTGTATCTCCAGGGGCAGGTTGTAGCGACACTGATGCCGGACAATATGGAGGAACTTCAAAGTAAAAAGGATATGCATTGGGTCCCAGCTTTTTTATCAGCCTCTCTTGCAGCCGTGTCAACGGTCGTTCACTTTGGGTCGGTGGATATATTTGTTCGTTGGCCAAATACAAATCCTTGCGAAATGTCAAACCCAATACATCCAAATCCTCGCGTCCATATCTAAATGCAGCCAAAACTTGGCCGAAAACTTTGCGATCTTTAACATATTCTGGATCAATGAATACAACACCATCGATGGGATCAACATGTGTGCTGTGATCGACAAAGTCTCGCTTGCCCAGATACACGGTAATTTTGCCATTGGAGGAGCTTTTCTTAAATACCCGTGTTGCTTGTCGTCTGGAATTTGCATCAGCATCACCACCTGCAGCACCACCACCGACTTGGTCGTCACTGGCTGAAGAAGGGCGTATACCTGTAATGCCACCACTGCAATTACCAGTGCTGTTGGCGCTAAGGCTATTCATTGCACTCCTTGTATTTCGTTGGGTGTGAGTTTATGTGTCTGTGTATGTATGATACACTATGTTCTTTTCCAAACCAGAGGGTTTAATTACTCTACTTTTGTTAAAAAAAATTGTTGAGCTGTTAAAAACTGTTGTGCGGAGGGTAGCGACCGGTAACCTAAGAATCCAATTCTATACTCAACAATTTTCTTCGTATAAACGTCGTCGTCGTAGCTATCGTTCTTTTATTACAGCAATTCATTGATAATTTTGCGCACGTTTGCTTTTGTTTTAATTCCTATATATCCTTGTGCTTTGCATTTTCGGTTTTTTTATTTTTTTAATTCGTTATATTGGGTCTGATGTGTGTTTTTCTTTTGTTTTTTCTTTATTTGTTTAACTGTTATGAACTTATTTTTAAAAAATCTCCAGTAAGAAAACTGCGTATTCGCCTTCTGTTATAAAAATGAAAATGACAAACCAAATGTCATTTTTTGACGATACTATTTTTTATGTATACTGTGACGTCACCGTCTAAAACATCCGACAACACCGGCAGTAGCTGCCACATTAGTAACGATAAAATCAGCTGTTGGCCATAATGGCATAGTACTATGTTTACACATGGTACAATGAATTCAAGGCAAGTTATAAGTTATAGCCATGGTACAATTAAAAGGTAAGGTAGAGCTAACAGCTGATTACAATTTTTTTCTAAGTGTGCCCGACTTCTGCCAGTTATGTGTATGTATTTATTGTTTTGAAAAATGAAAAAAAAATATTTTCACAACACATGAATTGCGGCTCGCGCATTAAAGCTATTAACCAGTACAGCCATGAAACTAAAAGATTGAACAGTTAGGATCATATTTTTGAGAGAAAGTCTAGACATTTTATTCATTTTTCGCGGTATTTGACTCATTTAAAAAAAAATAAGGAAAAATATGAAAAAATTAAAACAATAATTTTAAATGAGTCTGACAGGAAGCGGGCATAGCCTCAGGGCTGTATTTTTGTAGTTTTACGAAGCTGTTCTACCTCCTTATTGTACCATGGTTATAGCTAACCCATAAACTTTATTTTTATTTGTATCAAATCAAACATTGTTTTTCTATTAATGAAACTTTAAAAGTTACGTTTAATTATTTTTGTAACTTCAAATCTACTAATAACAAATGCAGCAAATAATTTTTTTATTTGACATTTTTCTCCCAATATTTTTATATAATCGCGAAAAGCGAATGGAAGGCAATGGAGTTTTGCACAATATCACCCATGGACCAATTGTAAGGTCGACAAGTAGGACCACCTGATACCTACATTTTCTGTCAACATAATTTGAATTTGCCTGGCAACTACAATAGATGTCAATAATACTGTCCGTTTTTTTCTGTCAAGATATTTTTTATTTAAATTTGAAAAACAAAAGAACAATTAGGAATGATTTATTAATTTATATGATTTTGGTCAAAAGAATGAGATCGCAGTGAGTGAACTGATTTTTCTATGCAATTTAATTACTAATTTCAATCTTTTGCGCAGCCATAAAATAAAAATACACATGTGCTGTGTATCTAGCTATGGCAAGAATACCACATTTAAAGATAAAAAAATTCGTAAGACATGGCAAGAAAAGAATGATCTTTGTTCAAGAACCTCTGTTAAATCCCAGCCTCCCAATATATACAAACATTTACAAATGTTGTCAAAGGTTCGATTGTAAAATACCACCCATTTCTCTTGAAGGTGCATCCGAAGACCCGAGGACCGCAGACTTAGGGCTAACTTATAACATTGGATGAGTTAGTTTTAATTTACAATAAAATCTTGATCGATCTATTAAATACGCCATGTGTATTTGTTGTGTTTTACCTTTCGAGGGTGTTTAATGCTTACGGAAAACAACGTTAGAGGACTTGAGACTTAACAGTGATTGTATGTCATCACAAGATGAAAGTTGGTGCCAGAGAGACTATACTTATTTTATTTGACAGCAGATAATGCTTATACCGGCTTCGTGCTGCTTTTCTATTTAGAACAATTTATTATAATTTTTAGTATTATTATAAGTCATTAATAATAATAATAATAATAATAATAATAATAATAATAATAATAATAACAATAATAATAATAATAATAATAATAATAATAATAATAATAATAATAATAATAATAATAATAATAATAGTAATAATAATAATAATAATAATAATAATAATAGTAATAATAATAATAATAATAATAATAATAATAATAATAATAATAATAATAGTAAAAATAATAATAATAATAATAATAATAATAATAGTAATAATAATAATAATAATAATAATAACAATAATAATAATAATAATTATATATTACTAAAGGCAAAAAAATCTTATTGAAGGTCAAACGATATTCTTAATCAGTGGATACTCTTAACCGTTTGTGTTAGCTTGTACAATCGAATGAAAGAGGTAACCCGAGTTTAAAGCCCAATCAATCAAATCAATTGGTCATTTTTAACACGGGTAGCAATTGTGATTCTTCTAAGTTCTCAAGATATTATGGTTCAAAGTTCCGTCAGAACATTTGCGTTATATCCCAGTTTTTTAATCCGACCATTACAAAAAGCTTATGAATCCTCCAAAACTATAGGCATATGCAGCAACAATGGTAGAAGAAAACAGGTAGATGTATCAACGCTTGGGAACATTGATATATCAAATTTTTAAGAATATTTTTCTGTTTTTTTTTTCTTTTCAACAAATACAAATTCATATTTACAAATTTCAAAAATTTTTCTTTCAAAATTGGTTAGACAGCAGCAGCGTCGATGCGACTACCATGGAAACAACATTCAATTTTATACCGAAGATCAGAGAGGAAGGTTCTTCATATTCATTTTGCATTGGCCAACTTCCAAAGCAACAAAATAAAGGCAAATAGGTTTCAAAAAAACATTGACATTTATCATAATATTTTTTAATTATATAAAACATTTATTGCCGAACACTATAAAAGCAGAAATTCGCTGATATATTATTGTGTCGAAGCGAATATATAGATTTTTTTGCTCTATTGGCAAAATTTAACAATAAAACTATACTCGTTCTGACATTTAAAGAAAAAATGTATTGAGGTAGTTCCTATTCCCTACCTTTTCTTCATTGTACCATGGTAAAAAATAAATGCAAATTGAAGAAAGTGCACATAAATGAACATTGGAATTCCCTTTTATTACTTTTTACCGGGCGAATTTAGCCGAATAAAAATAGCACCATAGTTGCCAGTTTCTGATTGGCTGAAATGTTAATTTTGAAATCGAAAAAAAAAAATCGAAAGAGTTAAATAGCCGAAAAACATACAAAATGTCCATGGTAAAATTAAAAAGGTAAAGTCCTTTCAAACAAGACTATCCATCTCTGTGTTTTCTGAAATTTACCTTGTCAAAATTCAATTCATTTATTTTTTACCATGGTACAATGAAGAAAAGGTAGGGCATAGGAACTACCTGAATACATTTTTTCTTTAAATGTCAGAACGTGGAATTAAATCAGAAAACGTCGTATCGAATGTGTCACTAGTATTACTATAGAGTCACATCATCTGGGGATTGCTGCTACCTGTAATAATTATACCATGATCGCATTCATATAAAATGTTTATTGTAAACGTTCTATAAGCAGTATCTTACGTTACAGTATCTACTAATCGGTTCCCTGCTGTGAAATGTCACAGGTGCATTTTTTTGTTATCGATATATTGTCTCTGACATTACACAAACTGGTGTAGCTTGCATACATACATACATAGTTTATTCTGCATGTGAAAAAGCCGCGTCAAATAAGTATTTTTATATAAAATTTCGTGAAAGTAGATTAAACAGTAGAAAAAAAAAGAAATACAATGGCTGTAAGTATAGCCTTCAGCGCTGTAAGTATTCCACTTAAATACAAAAAGTTTTGAAAGTCAATTAAAGTTATTCATGTTATTCGTATGGACAGCAATGCATTTTGATTATTCTTGGCGATTGTTACAAAAAATATATATCCGTGTATTTTCTCTATTAAAATATATGTATTTTTAGCAACCTACCAAAGTTTTTGTTGGTAGCTTACCTCCAGGCACAAAACCAGAAGAACTTCGTCATTTGTTTGAAAACTATGGTGTAGTCGTCGAATGTGATGTCATGAATAGATGTGGATTTGTACATATGAAGAATCCCGCAATGGCGGAGAAAGCTATTCAGGCTCTGAATGCCAGTGAATTTAAGGGACAATCAATTGTTGTGGAACACGGTCGACCAAAGGAACGCGGTGGTGGCCCACAAGGTGGTGGACCTAATCAAGTTGGTCGAGGGGGTGGACCCCAGCGTGGTGGCGGACGAGGCGGTGGTAAGTTGTAAACAAACAAATGCTTGTAATCTGAAATTGTTAATAATCGTTACTAATCTAATGGCTCTGAGGGAAGCCAACACACGAGTAGATGAAGACGACGTTAATTTTTGTTTTAATGGCATAACTATCAATTTTGTATTCCTTTTTTCCCATTATTCATTCCATAAATGTTTTAAAGTTGGCTTCCCTGGCAATATACAGCATTCGAATAAAGCCAAACAAGTGGCCACATTGCAATTGGCCAGCGTCATATTGGATTTGCTAAATGACCAAAACCAAACCGAAAATATTGCAGGTGGTGGCGGAGGAGGTGGTGGTTTCCTTATAGGAACGGGCTCTGGTTCAGGTGGTGGACCAATGGGAGGAGGTGGTCCTCGTGGAGGTCGTTCAGGAGGCGGAAACTTCCAGGGCGGACGTGGCGGTGGTCCCCAAAATATGAGTGGTCCTGGTCCAATGCGCAATCAGGGCTTTAAAAATGAACGTTCTGCCCCATATCCATCACAAAACATGAATGCGGGAGGTCCACAAGGAGGTGGTAAATTTAATCAAAATAGATCTGGCGGAATGGGTGGAGGAGGTCCTGGCGGCAATTTTGGCCAAAATAGAGGTGGAAATTTCAACAATTCCGGAGATAATGGAAATTGGAATAATGTCAGTGGCGGTCTCGGCCCTCGTGGCGGCCCAAATAGAAGTGGTGGAGCCGGCAGTGGTAATTTCCAAAATCAAGGCCGAGTAGGCGGTGGTGGTGGATTCAATGACAACTTTTCAAGTGGCTTCAGTGGTAATATGAACAATGTCCCAGCCGGTAATTTTGGTGGGCAACAAGATAGACGTGGCTTTACATTGCCCACGAATCAACCACCCAAATACGGTGTTGCTGGCAACCAACAAGGAAGTGGTTTTGGTGGTGATTTAGGATTTGGCAACGACGATGGTCTCTTCCAAAGGAGAAATCATAACGGACCTAACATGTAAGTGTTGCAATGTACCGTAAAAGTTCGATAAATCGCAAGTCGGTGTTTTAAATCTGTCGGTCTTTTTAGGAACTAATTTTTTTATTTCCTCTGAAAATTGTATTTTTTTATCCATTTTAGGGGTGGTGGTCCTGTTGGCGGTAATAATATGGGCGGTGGCAATTTCAATCGCGGTGGAAACCGTGGTGGCGGTTTTAATAATCGTGGTGGCCCAAATGGCGGTCCAGTTGGTTCGCCACAACAACAAGGAGGCTTTAAAAAGAACTTCGCTTCAAATAACATGAATGTGAGCGATGACTATCAACAGCAATTCCCACCATTAAGTAGCGGAAACGATTTTCCTCAACAAGGAAACTTTGGGAACAATCGAGGAGCAAACGTAGGTCATCGTAGTGGTAATTTTGGAGGTGGATTTAATCGTGGCGGAAATACGCAAGGCAACATGCCACGAAATGGTGGTCCATTGGGAAGAGGCAGTTTTGGAGGAGTCAGTGGTGGTGGTAGCGGTGGCAATATGAATCGGTAAGTTTATCCTTTTTTATTAAAAAAAGGTAGTTCTTTTGTGGAAAGGGAAGATAAGGTTTGAAGTCATTGTACCTTTATTCAGCCAAAACTTATCAAATCTGGCAACTGTTCCATATATAAATTCAGATTTTCATTTGTAGGATAGTATGAAAATCTTATATTGTTTAAATAAACAAAAAATAAAAAGCAATTCACAATCATGCGAAAGACGGGTTTTACCAGTCTATAACAAATATTCTAGTGTATAGAAATGGTCAATTCTTCTATATTGAATATATAACAATTTTCTGAAATTTATTCAAGCATCGAATAATATATACAAAGGAAAAATATTAATTAGATCAAGCATGCGATATATGGAACCGAGCTTCCAATTCTAGTTAAATGGGCACATATTTTAAATGGAATTAAAGTAAAGCCTTTTTTCAACTTAAATTGCCGTGGTAAACAGTCCAATGTAACCACGAGTCCTCTAGGTCCTCATAATAATATGACTAATTTAAGAATGATATCAAATTATCTAAATAAACGAAACTAATCGACACATTTTATATATTCTTTTAAACAGCAATGCACCACGACAAAATATGCCAAATCGCCGCTATTAAGATAAAATCCATATTTCGAAAACATGAAAAATTAATTTAGTTTTTCCATATTATGGAATATACAAATAGAGCGATTAACATAATCTAAACAAAATTGCGATATTTAAAATACAAAAAAGTGGAACATGCAATGGAATACAATCAACAACATAGAAATAGGTATCCATGTAAAGTATAAATATCTCAAGAAATCAGAAGATAATATGCCATGCGAAAGGCACGTATTACAAATGTCATCTGGCTGATAGGTTATTTAACTATATCATATACATCTAATTATAAATGACCTTAATACTAGAAAACTACAATCATTGTGTGATTGTTCTTATTTACACATTTAGTTAATTTTTCCTTCACTCCATTATACGGAGATCTAAAACGAAATTCTATGTTCTATTAACCCAGACAAATAACAATGTTGTAACAGAAATAATTTATTGACATCGTAAAACACACAATTTTATAAGACATTTAACAATGCGTTTTAAAATAATCTAACAAAAAAATATATATATAAAGCCCTCCCCCTAAAAAAGAAATGAAGAAAAATATGCGTTTTAATTAAAATAAGTTTATGAAAAGGCGATAGGCAAATGCAGAATACAACTTTCTTAATAAACGGCAAGTGTTTCGTAAGTACTACAGTTGTGTAAACAATTCATAACCGACACATAGAATGGGGACTTGAATTCAAAGACCAATTTCAATGTTCAGAGTAATACCGGTGGGTTTACTTAAATATACCAAAACTAGATATATTTAAGATATTGATCTTTCAATGGCATTTATAGCATGCATCCAATAGCACGGCAATCTTGGCCTATGTAAGGTCGGCCAGTAAGCCTGTGAGACAACTAAGTTTGTTGTCAAAAGACATTGCAATTTGAAATCCTATAAGAATCAGATAGCAATAGTGCAAAAAATACAAAGTTTATTGTCAAATTGTTATATTCTTGGCCGACCTTATATGAGAGTAAACGAAAGTCTACGTTAAAAAAAAAGAGAGGATAGGCTTGAAGTAAGTAACAAATTATAATAAAATTGAAGTTTTTATTCACTGTAACATAGTTTGCCCGCTCAAAGAATGAATTACGTAGAATACATAACTTAACATTTATGAAATACTTTTGATCTATTCCAGAACTGCAAGAATGCTAGCATTTCTACTACGACGACTAATTTTTCCTTTAAAAAATTGCAAAACTAGTAGATTCTTGTAGGTTCTGGAACATATCTTAGCTACTTTTATTAATAATAATTAAAAAATACCGCCAATTATCAATATCTTCATTTAATTATTTTCTTTACAGGAGACGTTTTTAAAAAACTCAAACGTGCAATTAAAATGAACGAAGTTTAGGATCTTTAAATAATTTTCTTTTAAAAAGTACTAATCATTCATGGATAACTTACGAAATATTTCAGAATTCACAGGTGAGGTAGGACAATAACTCAACGTTAAAAAAAGCTAAAGTGAATTTTGAAATCTAATTTAATATGTCTTAATTTTATAAGACTTTTAATTTAAAAGTATTTTAAAAAAAGACTGTAGCAAGACACTTGTGCCTACATCTTTACAAAAAACATATAAATATGTAGTTTTATTTAAATACAGTTTTAAATATATACATAATCTAATATAAAAAATAAATAAAAAGTTTGTTTTAATAAAAAAGCGTAATCTCAATTAAGATTTTTAAACTTGGAAAGGAATAGATAACAATACCGAGGTTTTTATACCCCCACCACACAGGGTGAGGTAAAAAAACTGCAACAAAGTCCAAGGCCAACATTTTTACCTTTTTTTTTTAATTTTTTTTCAAAAAAATCAAAAAATGTCGGAAATAGCATCAAATTTTAAAATAAATTTAGATTTGTTCGAATTGGTCACCTTTGGCACGAATTATGGGCTTCAAACGGCCAATTAAACCGTCACACGCTGCCCTAATATTGCTCTGCGGTATTTTGGCCAATTCCCGGCGAAGCGCTTGCTTGAGGTGATCGACACTTGGGTATTTTTTAGTGCCAACCTTGCTTTCCAAAATACTCCGGACACAATAGTCCAACGGATTGGTATCCGGAGATTTTGGTGGCCACACCATCACCTTGGCCGGCGCTTGAGTTCTGTTGGCCAGCCGAAGGTGCACATTTTCAGCTGACCTCTTTGGCAAGTAAACACGATAATTTTGTTTGTTTTCAAACTGCTGGACAACGAATGTTTTCTCATCGGAGAAAACCAAATTCGGCAGTTCACCACTCTCGGCCAAGCGAAGCAACTTTTTAGCTCTTTTGAGTCTATTTTCTTTCTGGTGCGGTTTAAGTTTATGCACTTTTGGGAATTTCAATGGTTTTACCCCGAGCTCATTTTTCAATATTTGCCGAATGGAATATTGCGATATGTTCAGCTCACGAGCCATTTTTCGGCCACTGCGACATGGGCTTAAATCAAGTCCTGTTTTCTTGCGTCCACTTCCTTGACATCGGGCTACGCTACCAGGATCACGGTAACGGTACGAAACACAAAAGATTTACTCACATTTTGTAAGCTTGTAAACAGTATAATGAGCTGTCACTGGAATCATTTTAACATCTGTCGGACGAATGGCTTAGAAATGACAGCAGTCTGTAGTTGGTTGCCGTTTTTTCATCTCACCCTGTATATTATAGTGGATGCTATATTAAGTTTGTCATTCTGTTTGTAACTCATCAAAATACTTATTTCAGACATAATAAGTTGAATAATTATTGATCCACATAAAAGCCTAGGTCGATTTCGCCATATCAGTCCGACTGTTGTAATCACGAAAGCATTCAAAATGGGAGCTAAGATTTTGTTGGGGCTGCCGTTTTCTCTCCATTAAAGTGATCATCGGTCTACGTGTAGGCATGGTCCGCATAAGGAATAAGTTCGGTTTATGTTAAATTTATGCTTTCTGCAATTTTCGAACAGAAGGGTGTGACATTTTCTGTTCTTTTTTCGATTCTTTTTTTTTTCTTAGAAAGAAAATAAAGTTACCTTAAAGAACGTTTAAATATAAATCTTCATTCGGGATAACCCTGATAATTCATAAATCACAATAAATTTGACTGTGGAAAGAATAGTATGTTGTGGTTGGTCTATTATCAGGGTTAACTCTGTCAGAACGATTTTGCTGGACCATAGAGTAATGAAAATGTAGACGAAAGAAATGCTCTCACGCTTATTATCGAAAAAAATCGGATCAGCATATGTCGTCTATATTGTTTCAGGGGTTTAGGCGAGAATACTGAAGTCAAAAAATTATAAAATGTTCAAAATATCATAAACTGTAGGATATTTGTCCGTGGAAAATTGTTCCATAATAAAAGATAACTACGTGATGACATCAAAAAATATGGGAATAAATCAAGTAATAAATCAGATCGACTGCTTAAATCAGAATGCTGACTATGCAAAAGCGTGCTGAGAACAACTTGCATAAAAAAACTAACTTCCCGGTACCTCTAAGAATCTACTATTTTGGCAATTTTCTTCGATACCTATCATAAATGGAAAATCGGTTATCGCAGTAAAAACTTATATTCTTGCAGTTCTGGAACAGACCAATTCATTAGTCTATGGCTGGATAATACAATGATTGAATACCAAATAATATTTTTTTTTTAATCTATTGAATAAAAAACCAAATTGTTTAAAAACTGTCTTCGAATTCTAAGTTTTATTTGTTTGAGCCACTTGACCGCGATGTTGATGATACGTTTGTACTCCATATAACCGAGATGAGTAAAAAGACGTCTTGAGAGAAACTCACAAGAATCACTCATTCTCCGTCGTTATTAATGGAGTGTAAAAGTGTAAACAGAAAATATCAACGCCGTTGGGTAGATGCAGTAGGCACTGACAATCTTATCTTGTAGGGTTGCCAATATATTTTGCTATTTTTTTTTTCCAAAAATCCCCTAAAATATATGAAAATTCAAATTTTCAAATTTAATGTAATAAAAATGTTTGGATTTTTTTAAAAATTAAACAACTTAATTTTTAATTTAATTTTTTTTTTTAATTTTGTTTAAATATATCACATTATAAACCAAAATACCTTATGTGGAAAAAATATTAATCAAATATATGTAGACAAATTTTCCATATTTCTTAAATGTATCCCCCGTTTGTTCAAGACTCTCCAATACTGGCAACGCCAGTTGGATTTCACACTCAGTTCGCGAAAAAAACAAAAACATTTTTCAGTTGTTGTTGTGTGGGGATACCGAGCATTCAGGCGTTGATATTAGACGGTGTTTTTAGTTTGTGTCTATTGTCGTCGTCGTTTCGTCAAATAAGAAAACAACAGTACACTACACTGCTTCTTTGCGACGGGCATGAAGAATTAATGCAGACAACAACCTCTCAAATTACCAAATTAGGATATACAAAAATTCCGAGTTTTTTCGTTGTGCCAAAAGGCATATTTTTAAGTTAATAAAACAATCGCCGCCGTGCTGTGTGTAAAAGTGAAACTTATAAATCAAGAATTATGCAAAATCATAAAATGTCTTTAATAACAAAAAAGCAAACACCTTCAAAATGTCATCACAGCAGTTCTCCTCGTTGTTGTTGGTATCTACAACAACGTCCATCGCAAATTGCATATTCTTGCTTGTTGTTATTTTTGGTCATATTCAATACGATTGAGGTCTCGTCGTCTTCGTCTTTTTCGGACATTAACAATATGCCCACCTCCACAGCAATGGGTGAGCAGCAGCAGCAGGAAGAGAGTGATATGTTTTCCACTGACGTTGAATTTTCGCACAAAGAAGCAACAGCTGGTACAACAAATCTAAAAGGAAAATTAGTTTTTGCCCATGTGGTAAGTTTTTGGATATATGGCACATAAATATTTGCGCCTTGGATATACATTTCTAATTTGGGTAATCCACCTTAGATCTATCGCCATGGAGACCGTACACCCATTGAACCTTATCCCACAGATCCTTGGCGTAAACCGGAATTTTGGCCCACTGGCTGGGGTCAATTGACAAATGTAAGTTTTGATTACATGCATTTTTTCAAATGTTAAATTGTTTGCTTTATTTCATGCGAGGGTATTAACCTCTGAATCAGTTTTTTTTTAATTTTAATACGGTCTTGCAACCCCATTTATTAGTCATTGATTGTATTCAACACTAAATCAACAAAACTTGTTTTGGGATTTTACTATTTAACAATGCAAGCCAGACGTGCGTTTTTTTGGGGTCGACCTTCAAAAACAACGACGAAATGTGTGATATTCAGTTGTTTGTATCGAAAGTTACATTCTCTTATAAGTGGGTGAAATCTTGGCGGGCTTTGTTGTTAAATCGTGGCTTTCTTTTTAAAGATTATTACACAATCTTACGTTGTTAAAATGCTTTTGCATCGCAACATGTGTTTAGTGTTTAAACTTGAATTTAACGGAGACGGAATCGATTTAGATTGTATTAAACCAAACTCAAGTGCATAGTTGATTTGAAATTTTAAATTTCAACAAAGGCCATTAGAATTATGATTCAGAAACAGCGTTATTGTATTGTACTTTTTTCTATCTACTTGTTATTTCTTATGTCAAGTAGTAGCTACTTATTTCGAGTCATATGTCCTTGTTAAAACAATGGGTTATTAGTTTGATTTGTAAAATCACACGAGCGATAAAAATTGAAACAGAACTAGCAGAGGAATAACAACACAGGTCGACGTTTTCCAGCTTTTATTTAAAGATGTCTCCGGAATTTAGTTAATGCGAGATTGTGTCGATTGGTTCAAAAATTTTTACTTTTCCAAATTTAATGTAATTTTTTTTATATAATGTAAACATCGGGTGTACTATATGGGGGCAACTCGGAAATATATACTTATATTAAATATCATCCCAGATATAAGCAACATAAGCAGTTGTATGGGTGTATATTTAATAATTATGCACTTAAGGGTCACCAGAAAAATATTCGTCACCCCATCTGGTTTATAATGTTCATTATAGCTCATTGCCATTGTTCTGTTCACCAGGGTGAGATAAAAAAACTGTAAAGTCAAACGCCATAATTTTTACATTATTTTTTTTTTTAAATTTTACTGTCGAATATAGCATCGAATTTTAGAATAAGCTTAGATTTGTTCGATTTCCTCACATTTGGCACGAATTATGGCCATCAAACGGCCAATGAAACCGTCACTTTCCCGGCGAAGTGCTTGCTTGAGGTGATCGACACTTTCATATTTATTAGTGCCAACCTTGCTTTCCAAAATACTCCAGATACAATAGCTCAACGGATTGGTATCCGGAGATATTGGTGGCCAGTGTGGGCTGGAAATGAAGAGAGGAACCTCATTTTGTAAACATTTCGGGTGGCGCGTGCTAAGTCCTGTTGGAATGTCCAAGGCCTGCAGCTAAAATGTTTGTGTGCCCAAGGCTTTAATACACCCTTCAGAATATTTTCGCGATAATATTCGGCATTTATTCTGATGCCACAGTAGATTAATAGAGCGACCATCGGCTGTTATGGCGGCCCATACCATCACCATGGCCGGCACTTGAGTTCTGGTGGCCAACCGAAGGTGCAAATTTTCAGCTGACCTCTTTGGCAAGTAAACACGATTATTTTCTTTGTTTACAAACAACTGGACAACTAATGTTTTCTCATTGGAGAAAACCAAATTCGGCAGTTTACCACTTTCGTCCAAGCGAAGCAACTCTTTAGCCCCCTATTTTCTTTCCGTTGCGGTGTAAGTTCTTGCATATTTTGGAATTTCAATAGCTTTACCCCGAGCTCATTTTTCAATATTTGCCGAATGAAATATTGCGATATGTTAAGCTCATGAGCCATTTTTTCGGCCATTTCTGCTGATGTTGCTGTTTTCTTCCGTCAACATCCTTGACGTCGGACCACGCTACCAGTATTACGGTAACGAGCGATGGTACGATACACAAAAGATTTATTCACATTTAAATGCTGGAGTGCTCTACCGAAAGCCACTTGTGGTTTTCCAGCCAAATATAAAGAAATCACACTATCACGCTTGAATTCCATCACGATTAACTTTTTTTCTGGAAAATTCTCACCAAAGTGCTTTTGTACGCATGTAAACAATATAATGAGTTGTCACTGGAAGAATTTTTGGCTGTAGTTTTTTCATCTCACACTGTATTTATGTTAAACTTGTATCACATAAAAATACTGAATACCCAGTTATCCTTTTCCTATAATTGTTAAAGTAAGACACATTTCACGTGTAAAATACAGGGAACATTTTTTAATCAGTGGGCTACAATCAACTTTTTTGTTTAATTTCAAAATCAATGAGCAAACTAATATTTACAGATGTGTGATGATGTCACGTGCACTTCTCTTGTAATTTGCTGATAAGATTTTATTAATAAAAAATTTGCACATTTTCAAACATTCCCCTCACAGAATGCATTTCAAATGTATGCCCTACTCAGACAACAGTGAGCTCTTACTTTGTTGTCAACTAAGTAAACAATTGTAATAATCAATAAATAAATAATAAGGAATTGATAACAGTTTTTACTGATAAATACGAAACGAAACATAATATATATTTATTACCTTTGTAAAGATGTTTATTTTGTGGGCATCACTCCCACAATCTGGAAGCGATATTATGTACTGTCTGCTGTTTGTACATCTGTTTTAGAATTTATTATTTGCATTTTTCTGAAATAAAAACGTTTGTTATCTCTTCAAACTTCCGCGGTAGTTAATTTTTGTTTACAAAAACAATTTAGAAAACTAAACACAGGAAAAAATAGCAATTCTATTATTTGATTACAGCAAAAGGGAAAAAACACTTTTCTACAAAATTCATTCTTTCAATAATTACAAGAAAAATAGTAGATTATGGAAAGAGCTAAAAAGAAAAGACACTCGTATCGTCATTTTGAACGTTACATCGCAACGTAACCTGAATAAAGGGGACAAGTTCCGGTGCCTTCCATTGTTTTTTTTAAATTTTCGATGAAAGATTCTTTGGAGCTCATTTTCACCCCTATTATGAAAATTATTTCCCATAAATTTTGTTCCCATTTCCCATTGTTGTTATAATGCTTTTTTTTCCAAGTTGACAATGTTCGAATATGAATTCTCGTATTATGAATCGAAATGGGAATTACGTTTTTTTTCACATTTAGTAACATTTATTCCCTTTGAAATTGGATGGGAACATTTTTTTTTAAATAAAAAATGTCTGAAATGACATAGGAAAACAATTTCACAGTTATCAGCAAATATAATTTAATGTTCGAAAATATCAGCTGATTTTACTTGTTCCCATAATTTGGTAATAGCAAATCAATGTGAATGGGGCTTCCCACGAAATTGCATTTTGTGAGTGGGAATTCGCATTTCCTTTGTGAATGGGAACTCCCATTTATTCTGTAAAACTGGTTATCAAATACTGTATGAAGGCTTTCAACCCTCAAATATTCATCAAATACTGCATTTTTCCTGTAATTATTTTTGGTGTTGCACGTTGGACTAAAATACAGGGTGAGATAAAAAAACCGCAACAAAGTTAAACGCCGTAATTTTTAAATTGTTTTAAAATTTTATTGAATGAAAGCAAAAATGTCGGGAATAGCATCAAATTTTAGAATAACTTTAGATTTGTTCGAATTGGTCAACAATGGCACGAATTATGGCCTTCAAACCGTCACACGCTGTCCGAAACCGTCACACGGGATATTTTGGCCCATTCCCGGCGAAGCGCTTGCTTGAGGTGATCGACAGTTTTGTATTTTTTAGTGCGAACCTTGCTTGTTTATAACTACTGGACAAAGATGTATTCACCTTTAAATGCTGGAATCCTCTATCGATAGCCACTAGTGGCTTTCCAGTCAAATATAAAGAAATCACACTATCACGCTTGAATTCCATCACGAATATCCTTTTTTTTTTGAAAAATTTTTACCAAAATGCTTTTGTACGCTTGTAATCAATTTAGTCAGCTGTCACTAGAATAATTTTAACAGCTTAGACATGACAGTAGTCTGCAGTTTTTTCATCCATCCTGTATATACAATGTTTTTAAAAGATTCGCAATGAAAATAATCTCATAAATGTCACTTGTAATATAAGAATTTCGAATGCGATTTATTTGAAAACAATTATTCCTGTTTATTTTGAAATTTATAGAGAAATTTTCAGCAGATTATTTCTTCTGCTTTCATGCATCAACTCGAAAAAAAGATAATGGAAAATTTATCCCGACTAAAGGGAATTTTTCACCAGAATTGAAAAAAAGGTATCAAATTTTCGAAAATAATAATCTTTTTTGTTTTTATTAGTAATATTACCGAAGTCACTACATAACTAAAATAAACGGATTCCAAGGAATTTTTATACGATTTTTTTTGTCCCTCTGTTTTGGTTAATTTGCTATGTAAACCTTCGAAAAGCCGATACAAGCGCCTTCAATTTTTAGCTCTACTTTCATCAAATATTGCATTTTTCCTATAATTATTTTGTAATAATCACCATGTGACCAAACAATTACTACATCAAAATATAATATTTACAGAACATTTGGAAAAATGATTCTAGATCAGATACTCTAATACGAGAATTTTCTCCTTTTTCTCCGAAAATTACTTATTCTAAGAAAAGGATAAGGCGTTACTCTCCCATCAAAGATCGGTTAATAATGAGGAATAATCTCACTACAATGCTGTAAGATCTCTATCAGTAAGAGATGAGGACTCCGACCAAATGTTATCTATAGGCTATTTTTAAACATTTCCCGACCGTCCAACGTCAAATTAATTCCTATCATCGTGTGTTGTGCTTTTAAGAAAATCTTGTAAACATTGACTCGATTTCTATCGCATTCATTCAGTTTTAATGCTTAGAATCTTCCTAATTTTTTTCTATTATTGCAGGTATTTTTTTAAATCCTAACTTGTCAAATCACTTATTAACAAATTGTCTTTTAATATTATTAAAAGCACCAACAAAATAACAAGACATCTAATTTTATCATTAATATTCTGTATGTGTGGCAAAAATCGGAGCAGTTTGTTTTTTAGCGCATTTTTATAAACTGGTTAAAATTGAAAAAAAAAAAAACGAAACATGATTAATACTGTCTTTGTGTTCAAACGTTTGTTTTTTCTATTTTTAGTGGCTGGCTTAGTTACTATAGACGTACGTTTTGTTGGTATCCAAAAATGTAAAAAACCTAAACTGGTAGCACAGGGTGTACATTTAGAAATGATAACAATTTATAAACAATAAAGTTTATTTGAACGAGCCCTCAAGCTCAACTAAAAGTCTCTTTTTAATATTTTATTAATAAAATAATAAAACAATTATTAAAAGGAGAAAAAAAAACAAATTTTTAAAATCAAAATTAAAAAATTCAAAATTTCAAAAACAGTTATGAAGTAATTAATATTGTTCAATTGCTACTTTTTTAATTTTATCTCACACATGAAAGTTGTTTTCTCTTCGGCACCTTTTCTATATTTTAAACAATGACAAAAATAAGTTCTAATAGATAGATAGCTATTTGAACAGCATTTGACTTTTTCAGACAATTTTATTTTGTACGCTTTTTTAGGTTTGTTTTTGTTTTTTTATATTCACAGAAAGCACTATCATAGCTACAATGAAGTAGGCAAGTATGTGTACGGTACGACACTTAGGTATTGCAAAATGTGAAATGATATATAAAGGGTATTAACCCATATCAAGTGCTGTTCCCAAGAAATAAACAAACGGAGTATTCAATTCATTAAATGGTATCACTTTTCTGTTATTTATCTTACATTTGATAAGAAAAATTTATTAAAAAGAAACAAGAATTTTTATAGATTATTATTGGTACTTGTTTGATTTTTTTGAAATAAAGCAGGAATTTTGTAAGATTGGAATTCTAAAACGTATTCATTTTTGACGGAGTTATATTTCTCCAGGAATTTTTATAGATTATTATTGGTACTTGTTTGATTTTTTTGAAATAAAGTAGAAATTTTGTAAGATTGGAATTCTAAAACGTATTCATTTTTGACGGAGTTATATTTCTCCAGCTGTGTCACTTGCATAGAAAGTAAAAACTCATTACTCTGCAAAAAAAAACTGAAGAGAATTTTTACTTTTTTATTGCTTGTTTTATTTTTTATTGTCTTGGCCAAACGAAATTAAGTAGGTTGATAAGCTTTTACTCAGATGTATTTTAGGTGCGTAGAATTTTTGGAGTTGAGAATGGGCTATATCGCTCATATAAGCTTAGTGACAATTGAAGAGTTTTTCAGGCGAAGATTCTTGCAATCAACAAAGCAACCGAAATGAGACTATACAGGGTGAGATGTAAAAACTGCAACCAATTTCAGACTGCTGTCATTATTAAGCCATTCGTCCGACAACTATAAAAATTATTCCATTGACAGCTCATTATATTGTTTACAAGCGTACAAAAGCTTTTTGTTGAGAATTTTCCAGAAAAAAGGTTATTCGTGGAGTATTACGGTCACCAGTATCACGGGACACAAAAGATTTATTCACATTTAAATGCTGGAGTGCTCTAACGATAGCCACTTGTAGTTTTCCAGCCAAATATAAAGAAATCACACTATCACGCTTGAATTCCATTACGAATAACTTTTTTTCTGGAAAATTCTCACAAAAATGCTTTTGTACGCTTGTAAACAATATAATGAGCTGTCACTGGAATAATTTTAACAGCTGTCGGACCAGTGGCTAGAAATGTCAGCTGTCTGAAGTTGGTTGCAGTTTTTTCTTCTCACTCTTTATATGGTAACTCCTATTCGAGCGACATGCAAAATTTGAATTTGCTCGATTTTTTTACTGCTCCCAGTGCTCTTGTTCGAATTCGAGTAAGTTTCACTCTTTGTACAAATTCTTTGGAGGCCTGATTTTCAATATAAGGGTTTTCTCACGATTGAACTTAATTTTATTTCTAAATGTTCTATATTTTTAATCGTGATGGAGGATTAAGAATTTATTTACTTTTGAAAAAAAGATAAGTCATACTCCTTAAATTGACTTCCCTGTATAAAAATATCACCACAGAAACAAATTTTAATTTTTATCATTTTATTGAACTTTTTCAAATTAATTTGTGAGTTCAGACATCATTTCGATGATTATTTAATGCCTTGATGTTTGATGACCCCAACTGCTACCCAAGCAATCAGCCGGCCAACCTGATCGGTCGTTTCAGTCCTCCTCACGTGACTTGAAATCATTGTTATTATGAGTTTATTAACACAAGTAGCTATCATTATTAAATTAAATGAACGCTTGAATACAGAAGAATCTGTCTCTGCCCCTCATTCATGTAATAAACAATTGCAGTGACCATTTACTATAACTTGCCTGCTCCTCCCCCAACCTCTGGGCTTGTGCATATACTTCGATGATAAGACCAACAGCGTGACTACCATGGTGCGTAAATATTGAGTAAATCATAAACTAGCGTTAGTAGTGTAAAGTATTTGTTTCTGCTTCTTGATTCTAAAAATAAATAGACAATGCTATTCTTATGGGGGATCATTGGCTCACTTATTCTTCTTTTTTGTTGTTTTGTGTTGGGTTCCGTTAACGACAAAGTCAAAATATTATTCAGGACTTCATAGATGATAATTCAGCGTCATTGAAGAAGTTGTCCGCTCGGCCAGTTGTTTTTATACCCTCCACCATACTATGGAGGGTATATTAATTTTGTCATTCCGTTTGTAACTCCTCGAAATATTCATGTCAGACCCAACAAAGTATATATATTCTTGATCAGCGTAAAATTCTAAGACGATTTAGCCATGTCCGTCTGTCTGTCTGTGAGTCTGTCTGTCTGTCTGTCCGTCTGTCTGTCTGTTGTAATCACGCTATCTTTCGAACAAATTGAGATAGAAGGCTAAAATTTTGCACACATGTATTTTTTCCCAGTAGGCAGGTTAAGTTCGTAAATGGGCCATGTAGGTCCAAGTTATCATATAGCCCCCATATAACGGTACCTCCCGATATTCGGTATTTTGATGATTTTAGCGACATTATTCACCGGAATTGTTTCAAATTTGGTATTTGAAGTTCGTAATGGATACTTCATCCAAAGTCAAAGAATGAGCCATGTAGGTCCACGTCTTCATATAGCCCCCATATAACGGTACCCCCCGATATTCGGTATTTTAATGATTTTAGCGACGTTATTTACAGGGAATGTTTCAAATTTCGTATGTGAAGTTCGTAATGGATACTTCAGCCCATGCCAGAAAATTGTCTGTGCAGGTCCACGTCTTCGTATAGCCCCCATATAACGGTACCCCCCATATTCGGTATTTTGACGATTTTAGCTACATTATAAACAGATTTTTCTTCAAGTTTCGCATTTAAATATTGTAATAATTTATGACAAAAGTTGCCTATGCAGGCCCACGTCGTCGTATAAGCATTCGGTATTTTTAAGATTTTAACAGAATTTTTAACGGGTTTTATTTTTTGGAAATTGCCAAATTTGTACCAAATGGTGGAGGGTATTAAAAGTTCGGCCCGGCCGAACTTACAGCTTTTTTACTTGTTTTTTTTTTTCTTTTATAAATAACAAATAAATAAAAAATATATGTTTACATATTAATTAAAATTATTTAAATAAAACAATAAAATAATAAATACCCCGTAACGTATGTAAATAAGTTACCAATAAGTAAACACCATAGAAATGGCTTGATAAGAAACAAATGCATGATGAAATCTTTTGGCGTATATTTAAATGGACTATTTGATATACAATGGGGTTGGAAACACAATGCTATACTAGGTGCTGTCCTATCAGATATTTGGGAATGTTTTGATATTACATTCGGTGGAAAGGGAAACCTCTTCTTTAAGCTCAATGGAAACGTTAATAAGTTTGTGTAAAATCTACAATGTTTGGCTTGAGTTGTATACTTCCCTTTTACAATTCCTTAATTTCCAAAATATAATCGCATAAGCGTAGTTATAGTAGGCCAGCTGTGTAATTAAATGTACTCAAAGCAATAAATATCTAATTACCATTCGCCACAGCAGCAGACAAAGACTAGAAATCCGTAATTAAGTAATTTACCCCTTTCTAAATATTTTCCTTTCTTTAAACAAAGATAAACACACATATACACTCATCGTAGTCACATTACAAATGTCGAGACACAGTCAGTAGAATTTGTGGTTTACTTTCTTTGTTTAGAATTGCTTGCAATTTTTAAACAATGCAAGTCAATTGACTAAAATGCTGTTATTGTACTCAAAAAACGTATAGGCTGATAATATTTTTGAATTCATTTGAGTTGTAGATGCTGAAGAAACAGTTCCACTAATTGCAATTCAAAACAATGGTATAAGAATTAAAAACATGTTTAAGTGGCGAAAAGCTCGTCCAAAATTAACTGTTTATAGCCTCCACCATGAGAAAAACTAATGTGGAAAAGAGTAAAAATCCCGATAAAAGGCATTTTTAATTTTGGCAAACTTGTAGATGTTGCTGGGATTTATGTTTGAAAAGAACGTTAGAGTACCTATCTCCCACCTGCTAAATAGTCCATCTTTCTTGTTAGATAACATGGAATATTTGCGTAGTAGGTGTTCAATCGACTCTATCTCTTCTTCATCTTCAAGTACCAGCTTCTTCGATGAGAGAATCTGTCCATTGGCTGACATAGCTTATAAGTGGTTTGACAGTCTTATCAATCGACTATAAACCATCTCGAGATAATTGGTCAGCCATTTCATTTCTCCAAAATACAGGGTGAGATGAAAAAACTGCAACCAACTTCAGACTGCTGTCATTTCTAAGCCCCTCGTCCGACAACTGTTAAAATTATTCCAGTGTTTACAAGAATACCAAAGCATTTTTGTGAGAATTTTCCAGAAAAAAGTTATTCCTGATGGAATTCAAGCGTGAGATTGTGATTTCTTTATACATGGCTGGGAAACCACAAGTGGCTATCGTTAGAGCACTCCATCATTTAAATGTGAATAAATCTTTTGTGTCACGTACCATCGCTCGTTACCGTGATACTGGTAGCGTAGCCCGACATCAAGAAAGTGGACGGAAGAAAACAGCAACATCAGCAGAAATGGTTTGAAAAGTAAAGAAGCGACTTGATCGAAACCCGCGTCGCAGTGACCGAAAAATATTCCATTCGGCAAATGTTGAAAAATGACCTCGGGGTAAAGCTATTGAAATACCAAAAAGTGCAAGAACTTACACCGCAATTGAAAGAAAATACACTCAAAAGAGCCAAAGAGTTGCTTCGCTTGGCCGAAAGTGGTGAACTGCCGAATTTGGGTTTCTTCGATGAGAAAACATTCGATGTCCAGCAGTTTGTAAACACAAAAAATGATCGTGTTTACTTCCAAAAGAGGTCAGCTGAAAATGTACACATTCGGTTGGCTACCAGAACTCAAGCGCCAGCCATGGTGATAGTGCGGGCCGCCATAACAGCCGATAAATCAGAATAAATGCCAAATATTATCGCGAAAATATTCTGGTGGGTGTATTAAAGCCTTGGGCGCGCAAACTTTTTGGCCGCAGACCTTGGACATTCCAACAGGACTCAGCACCACCGCACTCAGCACGCGCCAACCAAGCATGGTTACAATATTAGGTTCCTCGCTTCATTTTTTGTGTCTGGAGTATTTTGGAAAGCAAGGTTGGCACTAAAAAATACCAAAGTGTTGATAACCTCAAACAAGCGCTTTCCCGGGAATGGGCCAAAATACCACAGAGCAACATTCGAGTAGCGTGTGACGGTTTTATTGGCCGAAGGCCATAATTCGTGCCAAAGGTGACCAATTCAAATAAATCTAAACTTATTCTTAAATTTGTTGATATTTCTGAAATTTTTTGTTTCATTCAATAAAATTAAAAAAAATGTAAAAATTATGGCCTTTGACTTTGTTGCAGTTTTTTTTATCTCAACCTGTATTGCTCAAAGACCTCAAGCTCGAGCCACACTTGTTTTAATAAAATTTTGATCCTTTATTTACCTCTTGTCACCTTTTAGGGTACATTATTTAACACGAAAACTATAACTATATTCTGACATCACCATTGTAATTTCAGTTTCTCCATTTACAGTTTACACATAAAAATATTTATTTTTAACTCATTCATTACTAATTATGCCATCAAAACCAGGTCACATCACCTATATAGCTTTGCGATGATATTTTGGTGGTTTCTTTTCCTATATTAAAATCCAATTAATATTGTTTTTTTCTTTTATTTTAATTACAGACTGGCAAACAACAACAATATCATTTGGGACAATGGCTGCGTAAACGTTATTCCAGTTTGTTGAGTAAAACCTATAACAAAGATGAAATTTATATACGATCAACAGATGTAGATCGTACATTGATGAGTGCATTATCAAATTTGGCTGGATTGTATGAGCCGGTGGCCAAAGATGTATGGAATCCGGATATAAACTGGCAACCAATTCCCGTACACACTAGCCCAGAAAAATTAGATTCGGTAAGAGCATAAAAAAATTAAATCGTTTAAGATATTTACATACTATTAAATTGTAATTTTAAGGTCCTTGCTGGCAAAGCTGGCTGTCCCGCCTATGAATATGCTTATTCTGCGCTGTTAGATTCACCCGAATTCCAAAAACTTAACGATCAATATGCCTACCTGTATAATTATCTTACCAAATACACGGGTCGCACCGTTGACACATTAGAGGATATACAACGAATTAATAACACTCTATTTATTGAAGAACTTTATAATAAATCCCTGCCCGAATGGACTAAGAAAATATATCCAAGTGCCGATATGACAGCAGTGGCTGCATTCACATTTAGTATTTCCACATATACACGTCAGTTGGCCCGCTTGAAGTCGGGTCCTCTAATCAAGGAAATGCTACAACGCTTTGTGGACAAATCCAAGGGTAAATTAAATCCTGATCGTTCGGTTTGGATATATTCGGCTCATGATACGACGGTGGCAAATGTTTTGAATACTTTGAAATTGTTTGATGTAAGTGGAAAAAATAATTGCTTCATTAAGAAAGTTGTTAAACATTTTTGTAATTTTACAGGTCCACAGTCCACCCTATACAGCCTGCATTTTATTGGAAATGCGTTTGAATGATAAAAATGAACCTTTCATTTCGATTTTCTATAAAAACAGCACAGCTGAACCGCAACCAATGCTTATACCAGATTGTGGCATAGAATGCCCTCTGAATAAGCTCTTTAATATTTACAGTGATATTTTACCTCAGGATTGGGATAGCGAATGTAAACTTTCAACTCTTATGATGACCTATGAAGAAGCCAATATTGGTACTGCAATGGGTAAGTGCTCGGAGACGAATTTAAATATTTTCATAAAAATTAATAATGTTAGGCTAAATTTCACTGTGCAATACCAAAAATAATTGCAGGAAAAGCTCAGTAGATTTTAAAATAGAGGTAAAAATAGAAGACACGTGTAACGGCGATGTGAAAGTTTACATAGCAAAGTATTCTTAAAAGATTTTCTTCATTTATTTATTTAACATTTAATTATTTCACATTTTTTATTTTTTGGTTAAGATTTTGTTGGAACACGAGTATTTTAGAAAAAATGAGGATTATTTTTGTCGAAAATGTTAACCTTTAACAACTCATTTTAGGATTAAAGGATAAGCTCACATGAAGAATAGCTTATGCAAATACTCCCACAAAGTATTATTTTAGAAACTTGATAAATCAAATATTTCTCTAAATATCAAGCAAAATCTATATTTCAATTATAAATATAAATAATAAATATTTTCAAATTTCTTCGATCAATTTTTTATCAATTTTTTTGTGGGTGAGCTTTAAAGTTACATAAAATTTTGTTTTAGACTGAAAGTGTTTAAAGAAGAAATATTCTACAGAAAACTTTAATAAAAATCTTAGAATAAAGAACAGAGTGAGATGAAAAAACTGCAACCAAATTCAGACTGTTGCAAGAACTTTCCGGAAAAAAAGTTATTCTTGATGGGATTTAAGCGTGATAGTGTGATTGCTTTATATCTGGCTGGAAAACCACAAGTTAGAGCATTCCAGCATTTAAATGTGAATAAATATTTGTGTCTCGTACCATCGCTTGTTACCGTGATACTGGTAGCGTAGTCCGACGTCAAGGAAGTGGACGGAAGAAAACAGCAACATCAGCAGAAATGGTTCGAAAAGTAAAGAAGCGACTTGATCGAAACCTCGCAGTAGCCGAAAAATGGCTCGTGAGCTGAAAATATCACATACAATCGGCAAATATTAAAAAATGAGCTCGGGGTAAAGTCATTGAAATTTCAAAGAGTGAAAGAACTTACACCGCAACAGAAAGAAAATAGAGTCAAAAGAGCTAAAGAGTTGTTTCGTTTGGCCGAAAGTGGTAAACTGCCGAATTTGGGTTTCTCCGATGGGAAAACATTCGTTGTCCAGGAGTTTCTAAACAAATGATCGTGTTTACTTGCCAAAAAGGTCAGCTGAACCTTTGTGCACCAAAACTTAAGCGCCGGCCAGGGTGATGGTGTGGGCCGCCGCTCGTATTAATTGACCGTGACATCAGAATAAATGCCGAATATTATCGCGAAAATATTCTGGAGGGTGTATTAAAGCCTTGAGAACGCAGACATTTTGGCCGCAGACCTTGGACATTCCAACAGGACTCAGCATCATAGCACTCAGCACGCGCCACCCAAGAATGGCTACAAAATGAGGTTCCTCGCTTCATTTTCGGCGCACAAAGGCCATCAAAATCTCCGGATACCAATCCGTTGGACTATTGTGTCTGGAGTATTTTGGAATGCAAGGTTGTCACTAAAAAATACCAAAGTGTCGATCACCTCAAGCAAGCCCTTCGTCGGAAATGGGCCGAAATACCGCAGAGTAACATTCGAGGAGCGTGTGACGATTTCATTGACCGTTTGAAGGCCATAATTCGTGCCAAAAGTGGTCAATTTGAACAAATCTAAACTTATTCTAATTTGATGGTATTTCCGACATTTTTTGCTTTCATTCAAAAAAATTAAAAAAAAAATGTAAAAATTATGGCGTTTGACTTTGTTGCAGTTTTTTTTATCTCACCCTGTATATATCTAAGTTCAATAGTTTTTAAGAAAATGACATTCGAAATGTATATACTACAAGTGTGTTAGCTTTATCTTTCTAAAATATCCGTAGTATTCCGTTTTTGGGGAGGCCAAATTCTTTTAAGGCCTTAATATAGTCTTGAACATATTTGGAGACACATTTCACAATATTTAATATAGAGCTTTGAGGATTTATGGAGAGCTTTGGTTCACTTAATGAGCTATTGGCTTACAAAATGTGTCATGTCGATCAATTTTTTTATAATCTCTATAATATATCCTAGCTTTATATATTTCATATTCATTTACGTTATTCTTATCTCTTATTACACATTCTCTCCCATAGGTATTTTGGTGGCCATCATTACAATAATGCTCTTCCTGTCATATGTGGTTATGGTTTACTACAGGCGACGCAGTTATAAAAATTATTTCTCCTATACACAGGTGGCTTAAACAATTTTTTTACTGTTGTGTTTCAAAATTCTTCTTTTCGTTCTTTTCTATTTGCAATGACTAACCGAAATTCTTTCTTTACAAAATTTCATTTTTGGTTCAAATCAACTTCTTTGGAAAACCCACAACACTAATAGCCACATAAATTGGATGCCTAAAATCAAACAATCAATCAGCCAAACATCACTATGAAAGTCTAACAAACGAAATATCACAAATCTCAAGCACAGAAATCCTGCATCTTATTTTTCATTTATTCATTAGCTTACATATTTAATTTCTTTATCTCGTAGCTATTAGAAATTTTATTTGTTATTGCATTTTGTTATATGAAAGAGAAGAAAATAATTGTTGCATTTATTATTATGATTATGAAAAAACAAAACATTTATTTACAAGTCTGTTTTAAAATAAGTTTTAAGAATATTATTCAAAACCAAACAAAAAACTTAGACAAAAACATAACGCATAGAGACGGAAAACAAGTCATTTACACATTGTGATTCACATTTTCATTATTAGTAGGAAACGAAAAAAAAAAAAAAAAACAAAAAAATATTTATAAAATAAATCGAAATATTCAGGAAATGGAGATTTTTTCTAAATGTTATCATTGTTTTATTAGCATTATTCAATCGTTAAAAAAAACTCTAAAAATTATAGGTGTCCTTTACGATCTTTTTTTATAATCTATATCACATATTTACAATTGTTTTTATAATCTACATTACATATTTATAATGACTGTATATTACAGCAACGCTTTCTTTCGCAAGTTTTTGCATTTACATTTTTGATTATTTTTGATGATGAACCATTTTCTTTATTTCTCTAGATAGGTCCGTGTTAGTAGCACAAGAGTGATGTAGATTATAACGTAATTATTTTCTTTTTATTTTCATAGCCTTTTAATAATTATGCATTTTTTATTGGTTCATCTTTCGACCTTTCGATCTGTAATTTCTCTTTTTGATAAGACTGTTGATTTTTTTAAAAATGTAGTTTTTTAAACGTACCTCTACATCATATACCTAACAGATTTATAGATATATATAAAATTTTAAAATGATATCTCTAATAAAATGAAACATTAATCCAAATATATGAATATTACAGAACTTTTTAAAATATTATTATTATTATAATGATTTTCAAAACAATATATATATATTAAAATGAAAGATATTACAAATTATAAAAATACGTACTTGTTTTAATTGGCTGTAAAAATGGTAAGATAAATTTATTGATACACATATATAGAATTACAGAAAGTATTACTGTTATTAGTTAATTGGGAAAATATCAAGGGTCGAATTGAATCCATATCATTTTTGTGACATATTGCACGCATATCACATCACGCAAGCTTAAATTATAATGGACATTTGAGTTGGTGTTTATTTGCTGGTATACGTAGTTATTATGATGTTTTTTTTTTTTTTTTTTAAATAGCCAGGCTTAGTTGCTATTTTTAGAAAAAACAACGTGAAAATATTTAATACATGTGTTTCATACTTTCACTAGGTAAATAAAATGTGTTAAGTATTTAGAAGAAGTTTCGGGAGCCTTATCTACAAGACCTAAACTCGACATTAGTCAACCGCAAAATGGAATAAAACGTTACTTCCGATCTTTAAAATACACAATATAGGTGGCTTATTCAAACCCACACTCAGACGTTGGGTAATTTCTAATTATCGATAAATATGCTTCGTGACAAACATGGACTTCAATCTACATTTATTAAGATTTTGTTTTATAATATTACTTTTATTTTATCCAAAGCCAAGTACCCGATATCGGATGAATCGCTTTACTGTTTAATCAAATGAACGTTGGGGGTTTCAAGAAGTCAGATAGTTATTCGTTCCGTCAGTCCATGCCATCGTAAGGACTTGACATCTTAGACTTGCAATACAATAATAATGGGTACGGTTTATATAACAACCCTGTGAGGAAGTCTGTTAGAATGTACACCAACACCGATTATAGGTTTATTGAAGAGTGGCCATAAGTTCATCTCGTCTCTGATATTTAAATATGAACCTGTTAAAAACGTGTTAAAAAATCTTAAATATGGCGTATGCCTGTGTATTCAATAATTTTTAACAATTGTTGCAAATTGTTATTGGAAACTGGTAATACATATTTGCTTTACAATAATTGTACGTAAACGCACTACAAATCTAATGTCTTCACTTTATAAGGTTTTGGTCAATTATTTCTAGGTGCTGCATAATGGAATGGCAATATTAAAAATTCATCTTATGGTGAGGGGTATACATACATACACATCTTCATTAAAATGCTTGTTGCACATTGCTAACATACCCTTTTGGCGTTTGAGAGAAATATTTTTTGATTATTGTAAACTTTTAAAGTCCACGTTATTGAGACTTTTTTAAAATCGAATATAGCGCAATTGTGTAATTTTAGTATTTTCCGTATCATTTTGAATAATTTGTTATCCTCGTCTTTACTTGTGATTTCGGAGAACATTGATCAGTTGGTTATCGTTCTCGTCCGATTAATCGATAAAAAATAATAATTTCAATCTATTGATTTTACTTCTAACGGTTGTTTCTTGTACTCTTTAAAAGAGTTCTTTCAGTCCTTAATATGTTTGTTGTGAATAATATTTGTATAGTTAATACTGTTAGTAAAATATTGGTTATAAAATAATAGTATAATTTCGCCAACTATTCTTAACGCCCATGTCCATGTTTTAAGTATTTTAAGCTTTCATTAGAATTGACAACACTGTTATCAATTGCTTCTTCTCCTGTTGGTTGCAAAAAATTTTAATTGCAGTCGGTCGTGCATTTTGTTTGGTAATTTTAAGCGTTAAATATTATTAAAGCAACATTTATAAATTAACAGAAAAAAGGTCATTATAACGACGCTGGTATGACAAACAATTTTCGGTGGACATTGCAAATGCTTCGTAATTAAATTTTGGCACAATTCTTTTTAATATCAATTTGTAATTATTGAATCCCGTGTCATCTAAATGTTTAAGACTCTTACTTAAACATTCATAAGAATTGGAAACACTGTTATCAATTGCTTCTTCCCTTAGTTTATAAAAATTCTAACGGCGGTCGGTCGCGAAATTTCTTCGGGAATTCTAAGCGTTGAATTTTATTGAAGGAATAATTTGTGAATTAAAAGATATACAATAAAGTTTATTAGCATTGATTTCATTGTTTATAATTATGAAAAAATTGGTTAAATTTAAACATTCTTTTTGCTTTCGTCTTGCAAATATATTGCAATTTTGCTTGCTCCTTCATAATTGAGCTCGTGTGCGTGCGTGTGTGTCTAAAAGAAAGAATGTTGTTCTTACCGGTCGGTTAAAAAAGAGATCATCCAGTCGTTATAAGCTCGTTTGAAAAACATTGTATTAGCGTTTTAAGCATTCATAAGAATTGGCAATACTGTTATCAATTGCTTTTTCCCTCAGTTTCTAAAAATTCTAACGGCGGTCGGTCGCGAATTTTCTCCGGGAATTCTAAGCGTTTAATATTATTGAAGCAATCATTTGTGAATTAAAAGAAATAGAATAATGTATATTAGCATTGATTTTATTTTGTTCATAATTAAAAAATAAGTATTTAATTAAATTATTTCGTTATGGTTTTAGGTTTCTTTTTTTTTTTTGACGTGCAAACACGATGGAGCTTGTGTGCGTGTGTGTTTGAGAAAATGTTGTTGTTCTCTGTTCGGTCGGTTATTGTACGGTTTAAAAGAGATCATTTGGTCGAAAAAAGTTCGTGTGAAGAAATGGTACTGGCGTTTAAGCATTCATAAGAATTGACAACATCGTTATCAATTGTTTCCTCCGTCAGTTGCAAAAAAATCTAACGGCAGTCAGTCTCAAAGTTTATTCGGTAATTGTAAACCTTTAATATTAATGAAGTGTTTGTTTATAAATTACAAGAAATACAAAAAAAAAGTTTATTAGCATCGATTTTATTGTTCGTTGTTAAAATAATGTTTAAATTAAACCATTTTGGTGCGCTATTTATTGTCTTAATTTGTCGGGCAAAGATGTTGCAATTTTGTTTGCTGCTTCGCATGGGAGCTCGTGTGCGTGCGTGTGTGAAATGAGAGAATGTTGTTGTTCTCAATTCGGTCGGTTATTGTTCTGTCTAAGAGATCTTTAAGCTCGTGTGGCAACCATTTTTCTGTGGTCAGTGCAAGTGTTACACCGCCTTTACACGGTGCAATTTTTAGCTGGCATTTTTATCAATTCTCTTTTAAAATTTCTGCGTAAATCTTCGCGCCTTTACACGGTGGCATTTTACGATAATAGTGCTTGGCATTTTTTCTGACATTTTATTTTATTCAGTATTTCGTATAGAGCTAATTGTTTGTAACAGATATTTATAAAGAAGTGATTTAAAATTAAGTGTGTGAATCTTAAGAAGAAATGATGGAAAAAGTTATTGAGGTGTTAAATATTGCATTATTAACTTTTATTTTAACTTTCTTTTTTTACTTTTTAATACTTCCAATTAATTTTCATATAATTCAATCACTGAAAACATCACAATAAAAGAAACGCATTAAAAATTACAATAAAGAAGCGATATGAAATGTCAAAATCATAAAAAATTCGGAAGAAGCAAAAAGAGAAATGCAAAGAAAATGGCATGTAACCCTGTGCGGTGGCTCATCGTGCCATTTTTTCTTATATCCTTGTCTCTCTACACCTTTTACCAACAAACAAAAATGGCATGGTTAAAAAATGTCACCGTGTAAAGGCAGTGTTAATAATAAAATTTTGGCACAATTCTTTTATATGTCAATTTGTATTTATTCCGTCCTATTCCCTGTCCACATTTTCAGTGTTTTAAGCATTCAATAAAATTGACAACATTGTTAACAATTGCTCTTCCGTCAGTTGATAATAACTCTAACGGCAGTCGGTCGCGAATTGTGTTCGAAAATTGTAAACCTGTACTATTAATGTTTTTTAATTTAATTATTAAATAAAAGAAAACAATGAAGTTTTCTAGCATTGATTTTGTGTTTCATAATTGATAAAATTAAAATATTTCGGTATGATATTATGTTTCCTTTTTGTCGTGCAAAGATAAGGTAATTCTGATTGGTCTTAGGGAAATAAGAACTCGTGTGCGTGCGTGTTGATGAGAGAAGGGAGATTTTTATATTCTTATTGGTCGTTCGATACGGTTTTAAAGAAATCATTCGCTCTCTAATAAGCTCGTGCGTTTCGGTGGGCATTGCAAATAAATGTTTGTTGATAAAATATTAATTGGTAGTGATTGCGTTGTGTAAATTCCCCAAAATAATAGCGTTTTAATTTCGGGAGAAAATGTCTGAGAAAATATGCGTTTTCTTTTTTTTTAATATAAAATATTCAATTAAAATTGAAAAATTGAAGCAGTCGGCAAACATGTTAACGAGGTAAGTTTGTTTACTGAACAACCAAATGAAAGTAAAAACTGTTACTACGATAACCGATTTCTTCTTTATGATTTCGACAAAAATTTGCAAAACTAGTAGATTCTTGGTGTTTCTTCTGGAAGAGAGCAGTACTTGTCAAATTATAGGACTTTCTGGTTACGCTAAAATTTTTAACCGTTGTTGCAAATTATTATTGGAAGCCGTCTGTTAAGAAAAAGGTTCTACAAAATAGAGCTATTCGTGAAAGAATTTTTGTCAGTTCTTTTACTGAGTGTTTTCTGGTGGGCTAAGTGCAAATTCTTCCTCCGCTTGAAGATTCGGTGATCTATTTTTGTGAAAGCAATTGATAATTATAGAACGCCTATATTAAAACACATAATCTAAAGAAAATGAGTGTCAAATGAAGGGATTTTCATCATGGTAGAAGAATACAGGTAGATGAATCAACACTTGGGAACAGTGATATTTAAAAAAAAATAAATGTTTCTTAAACAAGTAAAAAACATTAAGTTCGGCCGGGCCAAACTTTTAATACCCTCCACCTTAGGGTAAAGGAAACAGTAGAAGAAATGTGGCAAAAGCCATTATCGGTTATATGGGGGCTATACCAAATCGTGGACCTATACATGCAATGTTTCGCCACCGGAGCTGGAACCCATTATGACCGACAAATACCAATTTTTAGACAAATCCGTGAAAATATGTGACAAAAATAATCAAAATACCGAATATCGGGAGGTATCTTCATATGGGGGCTATACCAAAACGTGGACCTATACCATGCCATGTTTTGCCACACGTACAGGGACCCGTTATGACCTACAAATACCAATTTTCAAACAAATCAGTGAAAAAATGTGGCATAAATCATCAAAATACCGAATTTTGGGAGGTACCGTTATATTAGGAGGTACCGTTATATATACCAACCATCCTAGACACAATAAATTTAGAAATCTAGACAATGCTAAATTTTGGCGCTCTATGTCAAATAATGTGGGCTGTATCGTGATTTCAACAGACAGACAGACGGACATCGTTAAATCGACTTAGAATTTTATGCTGGTTATGAATATATATACTTTATGGGGTCTACGACGAATATTTAAGGATGTTACAAACGGAATGACAAAGTTAGTATACCCTCCTTTCCAAGGTGGAGGGTATAAAAATAAGTAGATTTGTATATCTTTTCCTAAACGAAGCCAATCGGAAGTTTTTATGATATGCATTTTTTTTACAATTTTTTAAAAATTGAATAGTATTTCATTAAAAAATGTCAATTCCAAAATTGGCTGTGTCGATCCGACTACCTTTATTCTTCTACCATGGGTTTTATGTTACCTGTTGTCATGCAGTAACTTGATGTTTGGGTTATTCCTTTACCTATAACTTCATGTATGTGGATGAAAAAAAAAAAACAAATTGCGATAAATAGTATCAGCCGGTTCTGCCGACAGATGTATACCCTCCGTCATTGTTCGATTAAATAAATATAGTTTGACTCCTGTTATGATTATTAAAACTGTTGACCCTCTGTGGGTTAGGTTCCGAAGGAATAGGCCAATCTCAAAAATCATTTCGTATCGGACCTAAAACAATTTGATATAAACGACGTGCCAGGTTTGGAGAGATATGTGATAATTTTTAGAAAAGGTTAAAATGTGCGTGAGTTACCAGATATAGTCGACCGAGGTATTTCATTTTCATGCTTCATCAAATACAGATAAAAAATATTGGTATGGGCACACACAATCATCATGGCCGGCGCTTGAGTTCTGCTGGCCAACCGAAGGTGTACATTTTCAGCTGACCTCTTTGGCAAGTTATTTTGTTTACAAACTGCTGGACAACGAATGTTTTCTTTTCAGAGAAAACCAAGTTCGGCAGTTTACTACTTTCGGCCAATCGGAGCAAGTCTTTAGCTCTTTTGAGTGTATTTTCTATCTATTGCAGTGTAAGTTCTTGCACTTTTTGGAATTAAAATGGCTTTATCCCGAGCTCATTTTTCAATATTTTCCGAATGGAATATTGCGATATGTTCAGCTCACGAGCCATTTTTCGGCCACTGCGATGCGGGTTTCGATCAAGTCGCTTCTTTACTTTTCGAACCATTTCTGCTGATGTTGCTGTGTTCTTCCGTCCATTTCCTTGACATCGGGCTACGCTACCAGTGTCACGGTAACGAGCGATGGTACGAGACACAAAAGATTTATTCACATTTAAATGTTGGTGTGCTCTAACGATAGCCACTTGTGGTTTTTCAGCCAAAAATAAAGAAATCATACTATCACGCTTGAATTCCATCACGAATAACTTTTCTTTAAAATTCTCACCAAAATGCTTTTGTACGATTGTAAACAATATAAAGAGCTGTTTGTTACTGGAATAATTTTAACAGCTGTCGGACGAATGGCTTAGAAATGACAGCAGTCTGAAGTTGGTTGCAGTTTTTTATCTCACCCAACAGATCTTGTGTTATTTCTATTCCTTTGAGCGCTTTTTTTGTTTCAAAATCTTGAACCCTATTTGGGGGAGGTACCAGAAGAAATGTTCCGATATCTATTAACTTTATAACTGATCTTGTGTGGATGGAAATATTGAAATGTACCAAGTCTGAATGGAATGGAATGTTAGTTTCGCGTTTTATGAGCTTCATTGGTATTTAAAATGTTGACCCTTTGTGGGGGAGATACCAGAAGGAATGGTCCAATCTCTACCATATTTATAACAGATCTTGTGTGGATGGAAATATTGAGATATATTAGGTCTGAACAGAATCGGATATTAATTTCGCGGTTTATGAGCTTCATAGATATTCAAAATTTTGACCCTATTGTGGAGGAGGTACAAGACGGATTGAAGCGATATTTTCCATCTTTAGATGGAATCGACTCCAAATGTCCTGAAATGGATTTGGTCCAAAAAGACCTAAGGTCTTAACCCGTTATTTCGATTTGGCACATTTTGGTCGAATCAAATGATATATAGCCTCTCTACCCGTATGGCTGAGCGTATAAATAACATTCCAAAGAAAAAAAACAGGTTTCATTTTAGATTATTTATATGTATGTGAATATCTTTATTTCATACTTAATATCATAATGCAATAATATTTATTGTACTTAATTATTTGCACATAATTCAAAACATATTCTTCGCTTCGTAATAAAGATTCACGAATATGCGACTTAAAATTATTCTTTATATTTAAATTATTAATATTAATTACAACAAATTATATTAGAATTTCATGCGTATTATTAATTATTTTGTCTTTTTCGAAATGTTTAACTTATAGTAATTCGTTGTTGAAAATCCTCTGTAGATTAAATGTACATACATGAATCAAACAATGTTGAATATAATCTCGATAAAATGATTTGAAATACCATGTTCCAGACATTAGAACATTTCGTAAGAAATGTGGATGAGAGGGAGAGAACGAGGAGATTGAGAACCTCTTTCTCCTCGTCCATTCTCCATAAACTTACAATTTCTCAGCAAATATTTCAATGCCTGACAGAAGACTACCTTTATTTATTGAAAGAAAATGGAATGTAGGCAGTTCATTTTTTTTGGAATTTTCACAATTTTTCGAAGATATTTTATTTTAGTTAACCTTATTTGCTGACTTGAAAAAGTTAAAAACGTTTTTATGCGCGTTGTTGTTTGCTTACATCATTGATGTGAAATCTTATAACTATTTGAATGTTTGCTTAGAAAGAAAGCTTTGCTTGAAGCTTAATTATTTTCAGCTTTTTTTAAGTGCTAACATTTATAATATTAAATTTACTAAATCTTATATACAAATATATTTAACGACTGTGTGCATTTTAATTTATTAATTACTAAGGAGTTAGAGTCAGCTTTTCGTCACATTCATTTATTGTTTTTTTGTTGGGCAGTCCATTGGGCGGTTGGTGATTGGATAGAAGCTTTCCAAATAATACTGCTTAAGATTTCCATGAATTTCTGAAAATTTAGCAATCTTATTCATGGATTGGGTTGATATTTGTCGTTTCTGAAAACGTTGTTCACTCTCAGAATTACGAACACGAAGCAAAAAGTTCACATAAATTTTCTCGGGAGTGAAACTTTCTCCCGAGCAGGAGTACTCAAAGAGTGGTCATTTTATACGGAGTTTACTCCTCCCTCTCTTGTTTTGTGTAGAACAAACCGGTTTTGATGTTGCTATGAACTAAAAGATTGTTCGTTAAGAGCAGAATCTGCTCGAATTCGAGCAAATTTTGTCCCCACTCTAAAAAAATAGAGAATGCTCGGTTTTTTCTTCCCCCTGGGGTCTGCTTTTTGGAGGTTTGATTTTAAATAAGAATTCCACTCACAAGACCTCGGCGATGGGATCCTAGCGTGATTGGAATTCTTTTATAATTCTACATTTAAAGACAGCCATGCAGAAAATTTTTGTGCTTCTACCTTCACCGCTTCATCTCCTCCTCTAGATTTTCCATAGAATGAATGTCTTTCCTAAAATGTTCAGCTTCAACTCAAACTTTTGCACAATTTCAACTTAAATCCTAGAGTAACGATATACTAATTCTACTAAGCTTTTTAAGCTTATCTATAAGCTTTATCATCCGAATAGATGATGTACGGCTGAGCATTTGCCAAATTGGCTGCCGCCTGTTGATTTTGCGGTGTCGAACCACCAAAATAGGACATTCGCGACGAATAGTTCTGTTGGGCCTGCTGCTGTTGTTGTTGCTGCTGCTGCTGATGTTGTTGTTGGGCCTGGACTTGCTGTTGGCGTTGAGCCAAACTTTGTGTCGACTGATGTATAGAGGCCGCCTTGTGGGGCAATGTGGCATATGTCTGCGCCGCATAGGGTGGTACAGCATATAAAGCTGCCGCCGCAGCAGCTGGTCCACCCTTATAGCTTAGTGGAACACTACCGGGACCCATGGTCATGGGTGGTATACCAATCATTGCCGGGCCATTGTGATAATCGTTGCTGCTCATGCGCAGGCGCACAATGCAAATTATGATAATGAGTATGGCAATAAAGGCCACCACTCCACCAACAATGCCAATGATGAGCGTATCATCATTGGTCATAATGGGTGCCTTCATGAGCGGAGCTTTTGTTTTGATTTTCATTGGTGGTGGTTGTGTGGGTTCCATACTCCAGATGATCATGGGTGGTTCTTCGGTGGTGGTCATGGTGGGGCGTGTTACCAAACGAGAGGAGGATTTGAGCATATTTGTTGCTGTGGTTCTTACTGTTGTGGAGGTCATTCTCCGAGGATCACAGGTCAACTCATCATCGCCAACTTCAATGAGTTTTTTACCCGCCAAATAGGCGGGAGAATGACAAGCCACATTGGTCATGCGGGAGTTGGGCAACCATCTTCTCAAGGCCCGTGCATTACAATCACAGTGTATGGGATTACTGGCCAAACCCTTCAAATTCAAACTGGAGCGGCGATCCTCCAGGGCATTGAGAAACTGTGGCACCAAAACCCCAACCTTGGATCCTTCAATGTCCAATGTGAGATGTGAAGATCTGGGTACAGGGAAAAGTAGGGCCGGTGGCAGGGCTGTAAGTGAGGTATTTTGAAGTTTTATGGTAAGATCGCTGCTCTTTAACCCAGCCAAGGTTCCCGAAGATATTGACTTCAAACGGTCACCCCTTATGCCTAGCGAGCGTAACCGAGGATGTTTGGCTGGCTGAATTTGTTCGGTACCAATTGACGTATCCTTTACCTCAACATCTATCATTTCCAAACCTGGTAATAGCTCCAAAATTCCCTGCAAATCCAAATAGCCCACAGAGGGTAGATTAAACGCTTCCAGGGACGAGAGATGGGTTATATCTTTAAAGGCATTCTTTTCCAGACGTGTACATTTAATCAAATCATTAAGTTTCAAATATCTTAAAGCATATAGTTTGGCAAAGTCACCTTGGGAGACCAGTTCAAAGCTGTTATTGGACAAATCGAGAGTGTGGAGCACCTGAAGTTTTGGCCAGGCAGCTGAAAGCTCGGTAAGATTATCCAAAAGATTGTTGGACAAATCCAAAGTTTCCAATAAAGTGGTGCGTTCAAAGACCTTTGGTTCTATACTCTTCAATTTGTTGTGCGACAAATTCAAGTACTGCAAGAAAGGTGTCTCCAATGCTTCCAAGTGATCAATTCCGGTACCGGCCAAGTTCAACTCCCTCACCGTTTTTGGCTCATTCAAAATATGTTTGACTGCATCGCGCGACAGGGGATTAAAGGACAAATCCAAATTTTTAATATTCACCATCATATCATCATCACTGGGTATGCCAGTGATTTTGTTGTGACTTAAATCTACAGAGGAGACGAAATAAAACTGCCGCCTCAAAGCTTTGAGGGGAGCATATTCAAACCCATTACCGGCCAAATTGACACTTTCCAGCAACTCCAATTTACCGCTCTCAAAAATGCCCTCAGCCAGTTCGTTCAGTTTATTATTTTCCAAATTCAAAGATTCCAAACGTATGAGACCCTCAAAGGTCCTCTCTCCTATGCGATCCAAATTATTATTGGAAAAGTCCAGAACTTGCAGCTGAGTCGAATTGTGGAAGGCCATTTCACTCAACATATCCAATTGGTTGTGGGCCACTTTCAGTACCCGCAGGCGTGGCAAACGGGCAAAATCTAATTCCTCGATAGTTTTCAATTGATTTTGGGACAAATCCACATGCTCCAAGAATTGTAGGCTTGAAATTAATTCCGCCGGGAAGAAACTGAATTTGTTATTTGCCGCCAAAATCATTCTCAAACGGGGATGAATGCGGAACGAAGAGGGAAATAGATAACTCAAATGATTATTGGATATATCCAATTCCTCGATACCGGTACCGGTATTAAAGAATTCTCCCTTGAAAGCCGATAACTGATTTCCCCTCAAGCTCAGTTTCTGCAAGCTCATAACATTCACAAATGCTCCCGGTCGTATGGAGGTAATTTGATTATTCGACAAATCAATGGATGTGATGTTCCACAAGTCCATAAAGGTACCATCATTGATCTCCTGTATATTGTTATCATTCAAATAGATATGTTTCAAATCCTGCAAAGTTAAGAACAAATCACCCGACAACTGTTTCATGGAACAAAAACTGAAATCCACAATTTGTAGCCGTGCCAAAGGACGTATCAGGGCGGCAGGTATGGGTGTCAAATGATGATTGCCACTTAAATTCAAATACTGCAAATTCTGTAAGCCTTCCAAAATGTTTTTGGGAATTTCAGCCAAATTATTGTGACTCAAATCCAAGCTACGCAATTCCGTCAAAGCCCATGGGGTGTTGCCCAGGCCAGTTAAACGATTTTGAGCTAATTTCAATTCATTCAGCGATGTTTCGAGACCTTGGAAGATGTCTGCACTTATAACGGCCAATGAATTTCCCGATAAATCCAAGGAACGTAAATTACTAAACATTTGGAAACTTCCAGTGGGCAGCTCACGTATGACATTACGCGACAGGGTTAGAGTACGAATATCGGAAGCTTGTATGGATCCCAAGATTTCAGCTGACAAGGCGGCCACCCGGTTGAAATCCAAATGCAAGGCATTGAGGTTGGATAAACGTCCCAAAGCATTACCGGGGACTAGAAGAATATTGTTGTCACGTATGATCAGTGTCTGCAGACTATCCAACCCTTCCAGGGCATCGTCTTCGATCTGTAAAGAGAGATATGGAGAGGGGGAAAAATGAGTAAATATTTTAATAATCTATAATAATCTTAAAATTTTGGGTAAGGGTCACTCCTGGTCCGAAGGTGTCAGATAAGGCTGGGGTTTTTGAAATACGTGGTAGAACGTTACGAAAAGTACTAAAGGGTACTAAATATGGTACCGTTTGTATTTGACGAACCAGTGGAGCTAAAAATCTTAAATTTTAAATGAAAAGTACTAAAATGTACAACAATTAGTACCATTTCGTATCGTGAAGCTATAAACTTGAAATTTTTTATGGAAATCAAGGTTGAGGAGAAGGGTCAATTTAAGGAGGTAGTTTTGGTAGTGTGTACTTATGTGTACGGCAATTACTAAACGGTACTAAATTTCATACAATTTAAATATGGAGGAACGGATAGAGTTGGAATCCTGAAATATGAAATTAACATTGCTGGTGGAACATAGGATTGGGATGTATTTTTTCGAAATGTGTACTTATGTTCACGAAAAGTACTAAATGGTACTAAATGTGCTACAATTTCGATTTGTGTGAACCGATAGAGCTGGAATGCTGAAATTTTGGAAATAAGATTACTCTTGCATTGTAGGATTGAGGTATGTACAAAGTTTTTGAAATTCGTACTTATGTGTACTGAATGGCACTAAATTTGGTACAAATTGGAATCGAGGTGAACCGAGGTATGGAGGTACTATTGGGAATTTGGAGTAAAGGAATTTCGGGAAATTCGTACGTATTTAGTAGATTTAGTAGAATTTTTGACAAATAATTTCGTTGAATATTTTGATTTGCTACGATCCCAGTTAAAGGGAGTTTTATGTCACCTTTTTAATAACGAAAAAGACACATCTGATGACGCGCCTGGGATTAAAATTTTCGACCAAATAAAGCCATTTTGTATTAAGTTAAGTAATATTGCGCAAAACGCTATACAGGCTGAGATAAAAAAACTGCAACAAAGTCAAGCACCATAATTTAATTATACCCTACAACACTATGTGTTGGGGGTATTATAAGTTTGATTGGGCCAAAAATTATGTAACACCTCGAAATATGCGTTTCCCACATAGGAAAGTATATATTGATCTTCCTATCTCGCCGAGCTGAGTCGATCTAGCTATGTATGTCCGTCCGTCTGTACATGTTAATTTGTAATCACTCTACAGGTCGCAATTATGGCCCGATCTTCACAAAATTTAGAATGGAGGTGCGGGTAGGGCCAGAATAGAACCCTATTGCTTTTGGAGATGATCGCATAATATTTAGGGGTTGAAATGGACCAAATACTGAAAAAATGTCGGATTTTGCAATAGCTATACAGATCGCAATTTTAGACCAATTGACGCGGAATTTCGCATGTAGCTAGAGTTTAGGGCGGGGAAGAAGCCTACCAATTTGGGTGGTCATCGGATAATATTTAGCGGGTAAAATATATCATATATTTTGTGTTGAAAAAATTCAAAATTTTTCATTAAACCGCGAATATTTTAAATCCCGGCGAAATCACAAAGCCATGACATGTTTACTTCTGATCTTTACATTGATGTTAACATCCAACAAATCGGATATATGTGCGATATATATGTCTATCAAAGAAGATATGCTTGAAAGATCTCTTATATGTCGAGAACGGCTGAACTGATTTCGACAGTTCTCATTAATTTAGAATGGCCTCTTGGCAGCAAAGAAAAAACGTCTAAAAAAATCGCATAAAAATATCTCTCTAAAGATGAAAATATTGGTTTTGTAATATTTTCTCATATTTTTTCAATTTTGTCATATTTTTGGCATATTTTCATTTTGAATTAAACATTTGGTAATATTTCTACAGCTAGCAAAACTAAGTAGTTAGGATATCAGGATATCATATACAGATCGCATTTATGGTCCGATCCTTACGAAATTTTGCATGAAGATAAGATGAGGATCAGAATAGATGCCTACTCTTTTTGGAGATGATCGCCATATATTTAGGGGTTGGGACCAAAAAACTGCAAAATTTTCAGCAGGTCGTAATTATCGCCCGATCCTCACGCACATTTGAATGGGGGTTACCGCACATTGCAAAAGCCAAGCAGTTTCGGATGGCCATCCAAAAATATTCAATGTGTGAAATAGTTTGCCAAATTTTGTAGACAAAGTGACTTTTTTGGAGAATTCACAAATACAGGAAAGACGCACTTCTGACTATTTCGTTAACGCCGATTTCGTTGAAGAATATAGTCAAATGTCTGTATCTCATATAGATGCGTTTCAGTCAAAAACCAATAATAAATGTTAATCTTTTGCCACTTCTGAGAGATTATAAGTCTTTGGGAAATATTGGTTCCAGATCTAGAAAACCATTTACGTGCAACATCTACCAATAAATTGGAAATGAGCAAATTAGTTGAAAAAGTTGATATTATTCGAAAATTTGAGAACGAAACCTGCTGGTTTTCTTTTATTATTTGTCACAATATCTTGTGGAATTCTTTCGAGTATCTCGCCTATATAAACTGTATGGTTTATTATAGTGTTGTAGGGTATTCAACGGTCGGCCCCGCTCGACTGTAGCCTTTGCTTACTTGTTTTTTTTTTTTAAATTTTATTGAATAAAAGGAAAAAATGTCGGAAATAGCATCAAATTTTAGAATAAGTTTAGATTTGTTCGAATTGATCACCTTTGGCAAGAATTATGGCCTTCAAACGGCCAATGAAACCGTAACACGCTGCCCGGATGTTGCTCTGCGTTATTTTGGTCCATTCCCTGCTGAGCGCTTGCTTGAGGTGATCGATACTTTGGTAAATTTAGTGTCAACCTTCCTTTCCAAAATACTGCAGACACAATAGTCCAACCGGAGATTTTGGTGGCTATTGTGCGCTGGGAATGAAGCGAGGAACCTCATTTTGTAACCATTCTTCGGTGGCGCGTGCTGAGTGCGATGGTTATGAGTCCTGTTGGAATGTCCAAGGTCTGCGGCCAAAATGTTCCTCCAGAATATTTTCCCGATAATATTCGGCATTTATTCAGATGCCACGGTCGATTTATATGAGCGGAGAGCGACCATCGGCTGTTATGGCGGTCCACACCATAACCATGGCCAGCGCTTGAGTTCTGGTGGCCATTTGCAAGGTGCACATTTTCAGTTGACCTCTTTGGCAAGTAAACATGATCATTTTGTTTGTTTACAAACTGCTGGACAACGAATGTTTTCTCATCGGAGAAAACCAAATTCGGTTGTTCACCACTTTCGGCCAAGCGAAGCAACACTTTAGCTCATTTGAATCTATTTTATTTCTGTTGCAGTGTAAGTTCTTGCACTTTTTGGAATTTCAATGGCTTTACCCCGAGCTCATTTTTCACCAAAATGCTTTCACTGGAATAATTTTAACAGCTGTTGGACGATTGGCTTAGAAATGACAACAGTCTGAAGTTGATTGCAGTTTTTTTATCTCTCAATTGAAAATGCGAAGATTCCTAGGAATCTTAATCCGAACATTTAATAAAAAAGTGGAAGTGGAGAACGTTCCCTGAACGTTGATAAATGAATGTCAATATAATTCCTTAACTAGGTCTACTAAAACTTTTACAAAAGTATGGACGTGGTGTGTACTTACCGTCCTCAATGAATTCAAACTCAAGTCCAAATATTTCAGTGACTTCATTTCACGGAATGTGCCCGGTGGTATTGCGGTAATGCTATTACGGCTTAAATCCAAGGATTCCAAAGATGTAAGGACCTGGGCGTGGCTACTGTCAAAACGCTAAAATATCATATCATAAGTAAACTCTTTAAAATCGCTCATTTTATTTACAAACCTGTAACATATTGGATGACACATTCAGCGATTTTAAATGTTCAATGGCGGCCAGGGCAACCACAGGGAATTTTTGCATGAAATTCTCAGACAAATCCAGCTTTTGTAGCGTTGGCAAATCTTCAAAGACATCACTGTTTAGATTAACTATGCGATTGCCAGCCAATTTTATTTCACGTATCCGACGTAGACCATAAAATGAGCCACCAACTATGCCGCGTATTTCATTGTAACGAAGATCGATAATCTCCAATTCGGGTTGGGAAATGAACGAATTTTGAACCAGGAATGCTAACAGGAGAAAAATAATGTTAAAATAATAAGAATTGTAAAAGGTGGAGATTTTTATGTCATACTTATGTGGTTATATTTCAGGGACAAATGTCTCAGGGACATGGGACCATTTAGGGAATGTGATGGTACCAATGTCAGGCTATTACGATCCAAATAGAATTCCTGCAAAGAAAAATTAAAACAACTTTAATTACAAATTTTTATAATGTATTTATTAATTTTTTTATTAAAACTTTTTTTTTTAAATATATTATTGTTTTTATCTTGTATTTTCAGGTCCCCCCTAAAAATGGCACAGAAAAATCGCCCACTAAAACTCAGTTGATACCCAAACGTCGCTCATCTGAGGGAGATGGTCCTCATTTGCGCAAGAAGAAATAAGTAGATTTTATGACACTGGTGATAGGTATTTAAAATAAATGAAAAAAACTCAGCTTTAATTAAATCAGGGAACATCCAATGAATTTCTAAATAGAGATTTTACAAAACAACAAATATATATTTTGTGAAACATATTTATATAAAGAAATGCGATGCTTTAAACAGAAAACTATGCTTCCTAGTCAAAAAAAAAAAAAAAAAAAAAATAATAATAATAATAATAAAAATGCCATACAAATTTAAAGTAAATTATAACAACAAAAAATCTTATATCTGTGGTGAGTACGAGACTTCTCTTTTACAATTTGGAAAAACGTGACGTCCTCAAAAATATTGTTATTTATTATTAATTGAAATTATAACTTCATATTTTTCTCCGCTTTTTAAATATTTCAAATCTTTTAAATCCTAAATGATCGATGTACTTCTGAAAGTCAGTCGGTTTTCCCGACAGATGTATACTCTCAGCCAATGTTCAATTATTTAAATATATTTTGACTTGTGTTATGATTATTCAAATTATTGATCATCCATGGAATAGAGGATCGAAGACATGGGACAATATTTTCCATTTCGTCTCGGATCTAAATAAATATGATGTACAGGGTTGCCCATATTCGACGGACCCATGACTCTTTGGGCCCATTCCAATCGACGAGGCTTGTCCGCAGGCTACATTCTTTGCGTCAATTGAATTTTGTACGGGAACAAATGCACATCAATGCGAATAATCCGTTGTAAAGTGGACCGAGCCATGCCCAACTGCTGAGAACGGCGTTTTTGGGATGTTCTTGGGGACTTCTCAACACTGGCTCGTACGCAGCGATATTCTCGGCCGATCGCCTTGGTCGACTTTTATATGGCCTCTTCGGATTAGAAAGAGCCTAACCAGTCGAAAATTTTTCGTATAAACGCTTAATGGTGTTCTTAGAAGGAGCACTTCTCACATTTTTTTTTCACAATTGACTTCTTCTGTTGAATGTAAATTTCAACTATTTCAGAGCGCTAGCCCGGCGTGTATTGGTTCATGGTAAAAATCTGATTGGACTGACGCTTCAAACGCGGTATGTCATTAAGCGATGTGACATCTCTGTCAAAAGTTTGGCGTTGTCAGATGGGTCCGTCGAATATGGGCAACCCTGTATGAAATATGTGATAATTTTAAGAAAATATTAAAATGCTCGTGAGGTACGAGATGTAGTCGACCGAAGAAATTCATTTTTATACCCTCCACCATACATAGTATGGAGGTATATTAAGTTCGTTATTCCGTTTGTAACCTAACGATGTAGCCATGTCCGTCCGTCCGTACGTCTGTTGTAGTCACCCTACAGTCCAAACGAATTAAGATAGAAAGCAAATATTTACACAGGTCTGTCTTTTGTCTGCAGGCAGGTCAAGTTCGAAGATGGGCTATATCGGTCCCTGATATCGTATAGCCCCCATATAACGGGGGTCTATTGTCTGAAAATTTTTTCAACGAAATTGTCTGAAATTATACACAAGGAGTTCTTTGTGAGTACTTTACCCCCTGAAAAAGAATTGTCTATATAGTCCACGATATCGTATAGCCCCCATATAACGGTACTCCCGATATTCTGTATTTTGATGATTTCAGCCACATTTTTCAACGGAATTGTCTGAAATGCTACATATGGGGTTCCTTATGAGTACTTTACCTCCTGAAAGAGAATGGTCTATACAGGTCCACGATATCGTATAACCCTCATATAACGGTACCCCCCTATGATTTTAGCCACATTTTCCAACGGAATTGTCTGAAATTCTGCACAAAGAGTTTTTTGTGAGTACTTTACCACCAGAAATAGATTTGTCTACATAGGTCCAAACAATAGATATAACAAGATGTAAAGTATTGTAAAGTTCTGACAGACAAACGTATTGAAAATTGTGACCCTTTGTGGATGAGGTACCAGAAGGGGTTCGCAGATAAATATCATCTTCACAACATATCTTGTTTTAGCAAAAATGTTTGTACAGGGTTGTCCATATTCGACGGACCCATGGGCCCATTCCAATCGACGAGGCTTGTCCGCAGGCAACATTCTTTGCGTCAATTGAATTTTGTACGGGAACAAATGCAAATCAATGCGATTAATCCGTTGTAAAGTGGACCGAGCCATGCCCAACTGCTGAGAACGGCGTTTTTGGGATGTTCTTGGCGACCTCTCAACACTGGCTCGTACGCAGCGATATTCTCGGCCGATCGCCTTGGTCGACTTTTATATGGCCTCTTCGGATTAGAAAGAGCCTTACCAGTCGAAAATTTTTCGTATAAACGCTTAACGGTGTTCTTAGAAGGCGCACTTCTCAAATTTTTTAATGTTTTAAAAGCACGTTGAGTTTTCACAATTGACTTCTTCTGTTGAATGTAAATTTCAACTATTTCAGAGCGCTCGCCTGGCGTGTATTGGTTCATGGTAAAAATCTGCTTGGACTGACGCTCATTAAGCGATGTGACATCTCTGTCAAAAGTTATGGCGTTGCCAGATGGGTCCGTCGAATATGGACAACCCTGTATGTGAGAAATTTGAATAGAGTTGGGTTCTTGTTTCATTTTTTTTGAGCGTTTTGTTTTCCAAAATCTTGCACTATGTGGGGGAGGTACCAGAAGAAATGGTCCGATCTGTACCATCTTTATAACAGATTTTGTGTTGATAGAAATATGGTGATGTACCAAGTCTGAATGGAATCGCATGTTAATTTTTAGGAGCTTCACAGATATTCAAAATTGTGAACATTTGCGGGGGAGGTACCAGAAGAAGTGGACCGATATATTCCATCTTCACATCAGATCTTACGATAGTAAAAATAATTGGATGTGTGTAATTTGAAAACAATAGGACTCTGACATCACACTTTATAAGAGTTTTAATTATTCAAAATGTAGACCCTTTGTGTGGAAGGTACATGTTGGAGCCGACCGATATTGTCCATTTTCGCACCTGACGTAACACTGGTGCAAATATTAGGATTTGCAAAGTTGTATCAAATTCGGATAATCTTTTCTCTTTGTGTACGGTAAAATATTTTTTTTTTTGGATTTTTTGCGGGGTGGTGCCGAAGGAGTGGACCGCTATTATCTATCTCCGAACTCGATAAAAGTTTAATAATAATATTACGATGTACCAAGTTTGGACTCCCTTCGAGAGCTATCGTGCGCACCAGCCAGACAGACGGATGGACGAACGGACATCGCTAGATTGACTCTAAGTGTCCTGAAACGGATTTGGTCCAAAGAGACCTAGGGTCTAAAAACGTTATTTCGATGAGGCACGTTTTGGCCGTATCAAATGATATATACCCTCTTTGCCATATGGCTGGCTCAATGAAATCCTAAAAGAAAATTCCATACACAAGTACGTACATATGTACATGTAATGTAAACCATTCAACTTTTCATAGCCAAAAAAAAAAAAAAAACTAACCTTAGATAACACCAGAAAATGCAAATATTTTATATTAACAAATTTAAAAAAAAAAAAAAGCTCATACAAATTGATTTGTTTTCTTGTATTTCAACGAAACACTGCCAATAAAATTTGATTTAATTATGCCGACACAAAGCCAAGACAAAATTGGTGCGTGTGTGCAATTGTGATTAACTGTAGCCACAAACATCTCGAACCCCAAATCTGTTATTAAATCAATGAACCCAAAATCAATAGCAACAATGAACGCAAGCAGTTGCAACAACAAAATGTACAGCTGCCAACAGCTGTTCAACACGCGATAATAAATAATTTTGTTTTTCAGACACGAAATGCATTTGGTGTTAAATACAATACGAATGAAAAAGCTATGCCTTATACAGGTGTGTGGGTTTAATAGAGATACACACAAATGTTCACATACACAGGTAAATGTGTCTATGGGAGGCAATGGGGTCTTCTTTTGTCCACAGGAGATCTTGAGGTCTTATATTGTGTATAGAAGACCTTGAGGTCTTCTATTGCGTACAGGAGACATTGAAGTGCTCTTTAGTCTATAGAAGACCTTGAGGTCTGCTATATTCAATAGGGGACCTTGATTTCGCCTATTGTTTATAGGTGACATTGTGGTTTTCTATTGACTATAGGCGACCTTGTCGTCCTCTGCAGGGTGAGATAAAAAACTGCAACAAAGTCAAAAGCCATGATTTTTATTTTTTTTTTTAATTTTATTGAATGAAAGCAAACAATGTCGGAAATAAAATCAAATTTTAGAATTGTTCAAATTGGCCACCTTTGGCACGAATTTTGGCCTTCAAACGCCCAAACACGCTGCCCGAATGTTGCTCTGCGGTATTTTGGCCCATTCTCAGCGAAGCGCTTGCTTGAGGTGATCGACACTGGTATTTTTTAGTGCCAACCTTGCTTTCCAAAATACTCCAGACACAACAAACCAACGGATTGGTATCCGGAGATTTTGGTGGCCATTGTGCGCTGGAAATGATCCGAGGAGCCTCATTTTGTAACCATTCTTGGGTGACGCGTGCTGAGCGCGATGGTGCTGAGTACTGTGAGCTTGAGTTCAGATGGCCAACCGCAGGTGCACATTTTCAGCTGACCTCTTTGGCAAGTAAAAATGATCATTTTGTTTGTTTACAAACAGCTGGATAACGAATGTTTTCTCATCGGAGAAAGCCAAATTAGGCTGTTCACCACTTTCGGCCAAGTGAAGCAACTCTTTAGCTCTTTTGAGTCTATTTTTTCCTGTTGCGGTGTAAGTTCTTGCACTTTTTGGAATTTCAATGGCTTTACCCCGAGCTCATTTTTCAATATTGCCGAATGGAATATTGCGATATGTTCAGTTCACGAGCCATTGTTCGGCCACTGCGACGCGGGTTTCGATCAAGTCGCTTCTTTACTTCTCGGACGATTTCTGCTGATATTGCTGTTTTCTTCCGTTCATTCTTTGACGTCGGGCTACACTACCAGTATCACGGTAACGAGCGATGGTACGAGACACAAATGATTTATTCACATTTAAATGCTGGAGTGCTATATATAGAGCGATAGCCACTTGTGGTTTTCCAGCCAAATATAACTATCACGCTTGAATGCCATCACGAGTAATTTCTTTTTTGGAAAATTTACGCTTGCAAACAATATAATGAGCTGTCACTGGAATAATTTTAACAGCTGTCGGACGAGTGGCTTGGAAATGACAGCCGTCTGAAATGGGTTGCAGTTTTTTCATCTCACCCTGTATTACCAACATGCTCGTACGGCAACACTGGCTCTCAACACTAGCTCGTACGGCAGCGATATTCTCGGCCGATCGCCTTGGTCGACTTTTATATGGCCTCTTCGGATTAGAAAGAGCCTTACCAGTCGAAAATTTTTCGTATAAACGCTTAATGGTGTTCTTAGAAGGTGCACTTCTCACATTTTTTAATGTTTTAAGAGCACGTTGAGTTTTCACAATTAACTTCTTCTGTTGAATGTAAATTTCAACTATTTCAGAGCGCTCGCGTGGCGTGTATTGGTTCATGGTAAAAATCTGCTTGGACTGACGCTTCAAACGCGGTATGTCATTAAGCGATGTGACATCTCTGTCAAAAGTTATGGCGTTGCCAGATGGGTCCGTCGAATATGGACAACCCTGTAGTCTTCTATTGTCTATAGAAGACCTGTTTTCATTAGGAGACCTTGAAATCTTCTATTGCTCATAGGGTATCTGAGGTCTTTTATTGTCCATGGAAGATCTTGAGGACTTCTTTTGTCTAAAGAGGACTTTGAGGTCATATATTTGCTATAGAAGACCTTTACGTCTTCCATATTCAACAGACGACCTTGAGGTCTCCTTTTGCCTATAGACGACCTTGATGTCTGCTAGATGACCCTGAGGTCTTCTATTGTCTTTGGGGTCTTGACCTTGACCTTTGGGGTATTGACCTTGGGGTCTTCTTTTGCCTTTACATGACCTCGAGGTCTTTAACTGCCTTTAGAAGACCTGGGGGTCTTCTATTGTCTATAAAATTGCAAATCTCTACCCACTTATCTTTCAAAGTTTATAAACTTAAGTTTCAACCTCCTACCAATTTGACAATTAAGAGAAGAAATTTAAAGATTTGCAATATTAAGGTTACCTAGGTTATTGCAATTTAATTACAACAACAAGAATTGTTACAACAACAACGTAATAGATATTAGTTAAACAGAAACTGGTAAATTTCATGCAATTGTGTTGTTGTGTTTACTGTCTGCTTCAGAATAACTGGATTTTTTCTTTTGGCCATCGGCTATAGGTGTGTTGATGGTGGTCGATGGCTCCGTTTCGACGACGTCTAGCATGAAGCGGTCGATGAGATCGGTAATAAGACGAACAACAGTAAAATGAAATAAAAACACCTTCAAGTGGTTAAACAGAAACTCCAACGAATTGTTAATTTAATAATTCATTATGTGCTTCTAATGAGATACAGTGGGAGAAAAAGTGGATTATGAGAAATACAATTTTCAGAAAAAAAAATTGTAATGTTAGATTTTTGAGTATATTGCAGTTCAAAACTATAGGTAGAATCAAAGTCCTTTTCATCATCGTATTTCGTTTTTTCTATTCATAACAATTAGTTTTAGTTGGGTTTGTGTCCATTATCATATTTTCCTAAAGCTTTCTTAATCATCGATTTTTTTGCCTCTTAATTGCCAAAAATAACATTTTAATTTCTCTTCTAAAATTATTCGATTTGATCGTATGGTTTTTTATTATTTAATTGTAAATCACTGATTGCCATACTGACCTTCAATTCACCGCACCCTTTCAGCAGACCCTCCTCAATCGATTTGATTTTATTCGCTGATAAATCCAATAATTTCAAATTGTTCAATGGATGAAATTCGGCTGTTGAAAATATTGGATTTAAACTATCGCCCAATAAATTGTTGGCCAATCGCAGCACCGTCAATGTGTCCTTGATACCTTCAAATGCCTTTTCGGGTATACGGCGTATTAGATTGTAGGATAAATCCAATTCTTCAATGGGTAAATTTAAATTGCCAAAGTGCTGTAATAATAAAAAAGAAATTATAATTATTGTACGGTATTTAGATAAATAAATCTGTAAGATAAAATTTAAGAAATATTGATGGCATTTTTGCAACTCTTTAAATAAACAATTCAGACAAAATACGGGTAAATCAGGAATGCCGAAACTCACCCACTGAGTTTTACGAGATATCTTAAATAAAATAATAAAATTACCCAACTAAGATTCGTAAGATTTGTATGTACATCGTAATATGTCTGACACATCCCTTAAATGGTTATAACTTTAACAGCTACAGTGGGTTTATACGGTCAGCAATGTCTCCAATCGAAATTTAGAATTTCGACCTCAAATTTGTTTGGTAAAATTGTTTGGTGGTTCATTGAGATTAACAATGTCTGTGAGGCAGTCAGTTTGTCTGGAGTGCAAGCTTGGATACACTCAAAAAAGATTCCGATAAGGACTAGCTTTTAAGCTCGTCATTCCGTCTGCAATTTATCGAAATAATAATTTTAGACCCGGCAAAGTATAGAGTTATCTATATATGTTCACGATATCGTATAGCCCCCATATAACGGTACCCCCCGATATTCGGTATTTTAATGATTTTAGCCACACTTTTCAATGTAATCGTCCGGAATTCTACACAAGGAGTTCTTTGTGAGTACTTCACCCAATGAAAGAGAATTGTGAGATGAAAAAACTGCAACCGGCTTCATACTGCTGTCATTTCTAAGCCACTCATCCGACAGCTGTTAAAATTATTCCAGTGACAGCTCACTAAATTGTTTACAAGCGTACAAAAGCATTTTTGTGAGAATCCAGAAAAAAAAATTATTCGTGATGGAACTCAAGCGTGATTGTGTGATTCCTATATATTTGGCTGGAAAACCACAAATGGCTATCGTTAGTGCACTCCAGCTTTTAAATGTGAATAAATCTTTTGTGCCTCGTACCAACGCTCGTTATCGTGATACTGGTAGCGTAGCTTTACGTCAAGAAAGGGGACGGAAGAAAAAAGTAACATCAACAGAAATGGCTCGAAATGAAGCGACTTGATCGAAACCTATGTCGTAGTGGTCGAAAAATGACGCGTAAGCTAATCATATCGCAATATTCCATTCTGCATATATTGAAAAATGAGCCATTTAAATTCCAAAAAGTTCAAGAATTTACACAGCAACAGAAAGAAAATAGACTCAAAAGAGCTTACGAGTTGCTTCGCTTTGCCGAAAGTGGTGAACTGCCGAATTTGGTTTTATCCGATGAGAAACATTCGTTGTCCAGCAGTTTGTAAACAAACAAAATGATCGTGTTTACTTGCCAAAAAAGTCAGCTGAAAATGTGCACCTTCGGTTGGCCACCAGAACTCAAGCGACGGCCATGGTGATGGTGTGAGCCGCCATAACAGCTGATGGTCGCTTTCCGCCCGTATTAATCGATCGTGGCATAAGAATAAATACCAAATATTAATGTGAAAATATTCTGGAGGGTGTATTAAAGCCTTGGGCATGCACACATTTTGGCCGCAGACTTTGGACATTCAGGGACAGATAGGGCTCAGCACCATCGCACTCAGCACGTGCCACCCAACAATGGTTACAAAATGAGGTTCTTCGCTTCATTTCCAATAGCCACCAGAATCTCCCGATTCCAATCCGTTGGACTATTGTGTCTGGAGTATTTTGGAAAGCAAGATTGGCACGGAAAAATAGCAAAGATTCGATCACCTCAAGCAAGCGCTTCGCCGGGAATGTGCGGTTTCATTGGCCGTTTGAAGGCTATAAGGCCAAGATGGGAGGGTCCGACTTTATGATACCCTACACCACTTTGCTAATTTAGTAGAGCTCCGCATAAAAATTAAAAGACATGTATTGCCCATTTGGTGCAAAATTAATTTGAAATCCGATAAAGATATATATGGGAGCTATATCCAAATCTGAACCGATCTCGATAAAATTTGGCAAAGGTATTTCTGAGCTGTTTTTGATATATTTCCCCAAATATTGTTGTTACGGAGGGCATATTACGGCTGTGGGTAACAAATACAACAAATCGGATGAACAGTATACATGGGAGTTATAGTAATGTCTGAACCGATCTTCACCAAATTTGACATACTACCTTCTAGACTAAATTCGATCCTAGGTGCCAAATTCCATTTGGACAAATATTAGACGTTTGGTGCACAATATAAGGTAAATCGAACGAAGTTATATATGGGAGTTATATCCAAATCTGAACCGATCTCGATAAAATTTGGCACATGTATTTCTGGGAGTTATTTTATATATTTCCCCAAATATTGTTGCAACGGAGTGCATATTACGGCTGTGAAGGACAAAAATAACAAATCGGATGAACAATGTATATGGGAGCTATAGCTATATCTTAACCGATTTCGATCAAATTTGGCACACTTATTTTTAGGTCCAATCTGATCGTACGTGCAAAATTCCATACTATTCGGGCTGATATTACACGTTTGGTGCACAATAAAAGGCAAATCGGACAAAGATATATATGGGAGCTATATCTAAATTTTGACCGATTATCTCCAATTTCAATAGGGTTCGTCCTTGGGCTAAACAAATGATTTGTGCAAAATTTCATCTGGATAGGGCAATAAATGCGAACTGTACTTTGTTTACAAAAATACATGGACAGACGGACGGACGGACGGACATGCATAAATCGACTCAGAATTTGATTCTATGCAGATCATCAAAAGGAACTATGGGTCTATCTCGTTTCCTTTTGCCTGTTACAAACAAATGCACAAAGACATAATACCCTGACCACCTTGTGGTGTAGGGTATAAAAACATTTCGCTCGGTAATAGAGAGTAAAATGAAGTTAAGCCGATGGGGGAATACCCCAGACATAAGCAATCAATTAATTAGTCAAAGAAATGTAATTTCATTTTTTTCGATAATTTAATTGAACATTTCTCTGCATTGTCATTGAAGCCTTCGAATGCATGTTTCTTGCGTCTTAAGTCTTTTGTTTCCTAAAGCGATTACAAAGAAAGTTGATTATCTTTGGCACATAACAACAACAACAAAAATCATATTCTCTTAATTACTTAAGAGATTAATAAAATTACTTAAGATTGATCCGGCATTGGCATACATTCCGATAAACCACAACAATTATAAACATACATATGTATCTGCAGACCCACGAGTATCTCCATCTGTTCGGATGTGGGTAGGCAGCAAGCGCACACTTGTTAAGTGTGTTAATATTCTTGGCTATTTTTTTTTGTATAACATATCTGAGTTAATTTCTTTAAAAACTTTTCACTTTCATGTGAGCAGCTACAAGAGAGGTGAGTGTGAGTGTTTGTTTGCTGCCGCTGTTCAGATCGAAGTGAAAGTGTTGCCTGGTAAGAAAACTTACTTTCATTCATATTTTGTTGGGTTTTTTTTCTGCTTAATGTTGTTGTCTTCTTTATTTCACGTTTTCTTCTCTTCTACATTTCAGTGATCATTTTAAGCATCAACACAACTTTTTTTTATCAAAAAAACAAATCTTTAACTTTAAAGTACTTGTTTTGTTTACTCTTTTTTTCTTCATTTTTTTTTTGTTTTTTTGTGAAGACCCATTGAATTTTGTGCGCATCACTGAAACTCTGACTTGGACCTGATATCATTTGGTTGGGCTCAGAGATGAAAAAAACAAATACTGAGTGACGTGTGTGACTAAGCTTTTAACTTCAAGTAAAAGTTTATTGCTTTGAGGTACATATCTTCTTTGGTTGGTTTGAATATTCAGCTGTAAGCAGCTCCAGTATTCGGAGGCTATTATCTTCATTTCGTGTCTACTGACAATTTATAACTTAATTAATTTAGATTTTGTTTCACTTTTAATTTCTTTAAAACACCTATAACCACCAAACCAGTGACAATGCCAAGGGAAAAATTACTGCTTTATTTCATTATTTTTTGTTGTGTTTATTAACCCAACATTGTGTTTCTATTTTGAAATAATCTCCCAAAGATCTTTGAGATTTTTTTTTTGGTTTTAATGCTACCTTTTTTTTTTGTTTTGATTTTAATTAAATTAAATTTGTAATGCACACCGACTGCAACAATGATTGTCAGCCAGCATGGCCACGTTGGTTGAGGTCGATAGGTTCGGTTTTTTTATTGCTTTTTGGTGTCTCTCGGTGGTGTTAGCTGTTGGTGCTATTTTAAATAACCTTGACTTTATTTGAAGTTTGCCAGCGTATGGCTGTGCATTGTTAATGTTTCCATCTGTGAATGGCAATTGTTGCCAGTCAATGGAAACAAAACTCCTCAAAACATGACAGCAAACAATATGGTGTCTTATGGAGTCTTTGTTTTTTTTTAATAGGTCCCTATTAATCTAATAGGATTCGTGATTAGAAACTTAATTTGGAGTATGTGAAAAAATCGTATATATGCAGTATGAAATATGTTCACAGGACATTGGAATGAATAAGCACAGAAATATATGAGGGGGGTATGCAAAACAAGGAATTTTATACCAGAGTCAATATACAGCGTCACGTTTCCTAGCCATTTTATTAAAACGCCCGTCCTATTGAATCGACCTTGGACGGCGTTTTTATGCCCTACACCCCATAATGGTAAGGGTATAATGTCTTTATGCATTTTTTTGTGACATGGAGAATGAACTGAGATGGACCCATAGCTATTTTTGAGGATCTTCATAGGATCACGTTCTGAGTTGATTTATGCATGTCAGTCCCACTGTCCGTGTGTCCATGTATTTTTGTGAACAATATTCAGAACAAGGACGAACCCTATTGAAATTGGTAAGAATCGGTTCAAATTTAGATATAGCTCCCATACAGGGCTGCCCATATTCGACGCACCCATGTTTTTTTCGATGACTCTTTGGGCCCATTCCAATCGACGAGGCTTGTCCGCAGGCAACATTCTTTGCGTCAATTGAATTTTGTACGGGAACAAATGCAAATCAATGCGAATAATCCGTTGTAAAGTGGACCGAGCCATGTCCAACTGCTGAGAACGGCGTTTTTGGGATGTTCTTGGGGACCTCTCAACACTGGCTCGTACGGCAGCGATATTCTCGGTCGATCGCCTTGGTCGACTTTTATATGGCCTCTTCGGATTAGAAAGAGCCTTGCCAGTCGAAAAATTTTCGTATAAACGCTTAATGGTGTTCTTAGAAGGCGCACTTCTCACATTTTTTGTTGTTTTAAAAGCACGTTGAGTTTCCACAATTTACTTCTTCTGTTGAATGTAAATTTCAACTGTTTCAGAGCGCTCGCGTGGCGTGTATTGGTTCATGGTAAAAATCTGCTTGGACTGACGCTTCAAACGCGGTATGTCATTAAGCGATCTGACATCTCTGTCAAAAGTTATGACGTTGCCAGATGGGTCCGTCGAATATGGGCAACCCTGTATGATCTGAATTTTGGCACATCCGACCGAATACAATCTAGAAACAAGTACATCAAATTTGGTGAAAATCGGTTCAGATATAGCTGTAGCTCTCATATATATGTTTCATCCGATTTGGTGTTAAGGCGTTCACATGCGTAATATGCCCTCCACAACAAGGATATTTGATACCGGTCATCAGATACAGCTCGAAATTACCTCCAGCTCTATACAGATTTTTATATACCTTGGATATAAATCTTCATCCTATCCATTACGTTTATTGCTCATCAGCATAAATTGAATAGATTTTTTCACAGTGTAAAGCTGGGTGAGATAAAAAACTGCAACCAACTTCATACTGCTGTCCCTTCTAAGCTACTCGACCGACAGCTGTTAAAATTATTCCAGTGACAGCTCGTTATATTGTTTACAAGCGTACAAAAGCATTTTGTTGAGAATTTTCCAGAAAAGAACTTATTCTTGGTGGACTTCAAGTGTGATAGTGAGATTTCTTTATATTTGGCTGGAAAACCATAAGTGGCTATCGTTAGGGCACTCCAGTATGTAAATGCGAATAAAGCTTTTGTGTCTCGTACCATCGCTCTTCACCGTAATACTGGTAGCGTAGCCTGACGTCAAGGAAGTGGACGGAAGAAAACAGCAACATCAGCAGATATGGTTCGAAAAGTAAAGAAGCGACATGATCGAAATCCGCGTCGCAGTGGCCCAAAAATGTCTCGTTAGCTGAACATATCGCAATATTCCATTCGACAAATACTGAAAAATGAGCTCGGGGTAAAGCCCTTGAAATTCCAAAAAGTGCAAGAACTTACACCGCAACAGAAAGAAAATAGACTCAAAAGAGGTAAAGAGTTGCCTTGATTGGCCGAAAGTGGTGAACTGCCGAATTTGGTTTTCTCCGACGAGAAAACATTTGTTTTCCAGCAGTTTGTAAACAAACGAAATGAAGACGTGTTTACTTGCCAAAGAGGTCAGCTGAAAATTTGCAACTTTCGTTGGCCACCAGAACTCAAGTGCCGGTCATGGTTATGGTATGGGCCGCCATAACAGCTGATGGTCGCTTTTCGCTCGTATTATTCGACCGTGGCATAAGAATAAATGCCGAATATTATCGCGAAAATATTCTGGAGGGTGTATTAAAGCCTTAGGCACATTTTGGCCGCAGACCTTGGACATTCCAGCAGGACTCAGCACCATCGCACACAGCATGCGCCAACCAAGAATTGTTACAAAATGAGGTTCCTCGTCATTCATTTTCAGAGCACAATGGCCACCAAAATCTCCGGATAACAATCCATTGGACTATTGCGTCTGTAGTATTTTGGAAAGCAAGATTGGCACTAAGAAATACCAAAGTGTCGATCACCTTAAGCAAGCGCTTCGCAGGGCATTGGCCTCAAAGTAATATACATGATCAGCTTAAATTCGAAGTAGATTTTACCATTTCTGTCTGTTGAAATCACGAAAGAACTCGGAAATGGGAGTTTCGGAAAATGAATTTAAGAGTTTTCCGGAATAGCCCGTTTGGCTGTAACTCAGGTTTACCCTTTTTGGAAGTTATAAAAAGTTCAGCATAGCAGAACAAAATTAAATTTTGATTTAGTTTAAGACTAGTTTTTTGTTAGAAAAAAAATGCATCATTATAATTTAAATAACCCTTATCATCGAGCAGTCAGTCCATTGTTGAAGTCGTTAAGTACAACCTAAAGATTGGCCTGGTAAACGAGAAAAAATAGTGTTGTCGCAGTGGGACATATTAGACAGCATAGCTACGGGGTAGTTCAGGTTATTCAATTTTATTTGGGTGCACCCAAACCTTACTACTAGCTAAGATTAAATATCGACTGATCCTGGTTTGGATTTTTAAGCTCTGAAAGAGCAAAATATGGCTTTATTGACTGAGACCTAAAAAATTCTGTTAAAATGTCATCATGGCGGAAACTAATATTATTATACCCTCCACCATGGTATGGAGGGTATATTAAGTTTGTCATTCCGTTTGTAACACCTCGAAATATACATTTTAGACCCCACAAAGTATATATATATATATATTCATGATCAGCATAAAACTCTATGTCGATTTATCAATGTCCGTCCGTCTATCCGCCTGTCCGTCTGTGGAAATCACTCTAGCTTCCGAACGAAATGAAAATGGGCCATGTAGGTCCACGTCTTCGTATAGCCCCCATATAACGGTACCTCCCGATATTCGGTATTTTGATTATTTTAGCGACATTATTTACCGGAATTATTTCAGTTTTAGTATTTGAAGTATTTGACGTTTTTAATAGATACTACAGCATAAAACAGAAAATGGGCCATGTAGGTTCACGTCTTCGTATAGCTCCCATGTAACGGTAGCCCCCGATATTCGGTATTTTGATCATTTTAACGACATTATTTACCGGAATTATTTCAGTTTTAGTATTTGAAGTTCGTAATGAATACTACATCCTAAGACAAAAAATGAGCCATGTAGGTCCACGTCTTCGTATATCCCCCATATAACGGTACCTCCCGATATTCGGTATTTTGATGATTTTAGCGGCATTATTTACCGGAATTGTTTCACATTTTGCAATTGAAGTTCATAATGGATGCTACAGCCTATCACAGAAAGTTGTTTGTTCAGGTCCACGTCTTCGTGTAGCCCCCATATAACGGTACCTCCCGAAAATCGGTATTTTGATGATTTTAGCGGCATTATTTACCGGAATTGTTTCAAATTTCGCATTTGAAGTTCGTGAAGTTCGATATTACAGCCTATGACAGAAAATTACCTGTGCATTGTAAACAGATTTTATTTTCAAGTTTCGCATTCAATATTGCAATAGCTTGTGACAAAAGTTGCCTATGCAGGTCCACAACGTCGTATAGACTCTAATATACGGCTACATTAGGTATTTTCAAGATTTTAACAGATTTTTAAGGGATTTTATTTTTTTTTTTTGAAAATTGTTAAATTTGTACCAAATGGTGGAGGGTATTCAAAGTTCGGCCCGGCCGAACTTACAGCTTTTTTACTTGTTTTTGTATTCTTTGAAGTCCATGTATTTTATACTAATAATCATATATACATAAGTTTTCTGTTGGAAAATCCCTTACCTGTGCCGGTAAAATTTGTTGGCCACTGTAACGTTGGGAATACGATACAATGGGAGCACCGTACGGCAGCTGAGGAGCTTCACCATGAAATACCGCACGATCACAATCCATGGCCACAGCGCCAAGTTGTCCCGTTGAACCGAAGGCAACAACATTGCATCTGTAAAACAAAAACAAAAATCAAACAAACAATAGTAAGGAAAACATAAAACAAATAAAAAATCAATAAAAACAACAAACGATGAAAAAAAAAAAAACATCCAAGTCATTGAAGAAGAAAAAAAGCTCAATAGAAAAACCAGTGGAAAACATCAACAACAGATCGATTGAAAATCAATCTGCCATAGGCGGAAATTGTTTTTCGGTTATAAAGTTAGTGTTGTTGTTGTTGTGTTAGTGGTGGTTTTCATTCATACGCGTTGGATTTTCTATTAGTGTCGTGTGTTTGTTGTCGTTGTTTTAGAATTTTTATTGAAATTCTTTGGAGCTTTTTATGGCCGAGTTATTAGCATAGTTGATTTTTCTCTGTCGCCGCGTTGGGTTCATGTGATGCTGGTTTGGTGCGTTGCTTCTTAGATGACAGTTAGTTTTGTGGCGTTGCGTTTGTTAGTGTTTCTTTTCACGTCTGTCTTGTTGTCTTTGTTTGAAAATTGTTATTTTTCTTTTTTTTTTACACACCTGCAGGGTAAACGCAAAGCTGGACTCAATTCTACACATGGTCGCCAGGCTTTGATTTGTGACAAATAGAGTAGCAACAACAAGAATATGCTCATGTGTCGTATTCGCTGTGTGTGTCGTTGGTGCGGGAACATCTGCGAAAGAAACCAAAAGAAAGAGAGATGGAATTTATTATTAGTTGTTCTTATTGTTATTTATTATTACTATTGTGAACAAAATTATAAATTTTTATTTTCAACAAATCTAGGAAAATAACTGTAACCTGTTTGTTGATGAAATAATGGTTACATAAATTTAGCCCAAAGAATAGGAGCGATAAATCAGTTCTAAAAATATCTTAAACCATAAAAGAGAGGAGAGACAAGTTGGCTTCAGTAGAACATTTGAGTTTCTAAAGGTATTCTATGGATCTTTTAAAATACTTCTAAACGATAAGACTCTCTATAGCACTTTTACAATGAAAAACTTCTAAAAGTCGTCTACAGACAGGAGGCCATATACAATCATTTTCTAGTCTTCTTAGGGCCAACCATTCAGTTGACTTTTCATAAATTTTGTAAATAATAAAGGCCTACTTATTACACTAAAGTCCTCATAAGAGTCTTCTATTCACAGTATAATTTTAAAAACTATTCGACAGAGAAAATACCTTTTAAAAATTTTCCAAACTGTGTAGTCCTTTTAAAAACGCCATTTAAGGGAAAATATTTTCAAATGTAGAAGACGACTTTTAAAATTTCTTCAAATTGAAGAAAATCATTTAATTATATTCTACACAGAGAAAAGTATTTGATGACATCTTATACAGATCAGATCTTTTGAATGACTCTTATACTATAAAGACCCTGTAAATGTCTTCTATTGTAAGCAAATATTGTGAAGGTTTTCTACAAGAAGAAAACCTCGAAAAGGTCTTCTACACGCAGAAGACCCCGAAAAGGTTCTCTATACGAAGAAGGCCTCGAAAAAGATCTCTATATGAAGAAGACTTCAAAAATCTCATATATACGAAAAAGACCTCGAAAAGGAAGAAGATCTTGAAAAGGTCCTCTATAGGAAGAAGACCACGAAAAGGTCCTCTATGCGAAGAATACCTCGAAAAGGTCCTCTATACGAAGAAGATTTCGAAAAAGGTCCTTTATACGAGGAAACCTCGAAAAGGTCCTCTATACGAAGATGGCCTTGAAAAGGTCCTCTATAGGAAGAAGATCTCGAAAAGGTATTCTATGCAAGAAGGCCTCGAAAAGATATTCTATACGAAGAAGACTTCGAAATGTTCCTCTATGCGAAGAAAACCATGAAAAAGCGTTCTATTCGGAGAAAAGGTCCTTTATACGAGGAAGACCACGAAAAAATCTTCTATACGAAGAAGACATTGAAAAGGTCCTCTATAAGAAGAAGATGTCGAAAAGGTCCTTTATTCAAAGAAGACCTTGAAAACGTTCCCTATACGAAGAAGATACGAAGAAGACCTCGAAAAGGTTCTCTATGCAAAGAAGACCTCGAAAAGGTATTCTATGCAAAGAAGACCTCGAAAAGGTTCTCTATACGAAGAAGATCTTGAAAAGGTCTTTTATACGAGGAAGACCTCGAAAAGGTCCTCTATGCGAAGAAGACCATAAAAATGTATTTTATGGGAAGAAGACCTCGAAAAGGTCTTCTATACGAATAAGACTTTGAAAGGGTATTCTATGCAAGATGACCTCGAAAAAGGTCCTCAATATGACGAAGATATCGAAAAGGCATCTATTCAAAGAAGACCTTGAAAAGATACTCTGCACGAAGAAGATCTCGAAAAGGTATTCTATGCAAGAAGACCTCGAAAAGATTCTCTATACCATGAAAACTTCGAAAAAGTCCCCTATACAAAGTAGGTCCTCTATATGAAAAAGTCCTCAAAAAGGTTCTCTCCTCTATGTAAAGAAGACCTTGTAAATCAAATAAAATCTATAATCAGTTAAAAAAGATTCTTAAGGACTTCCATTGACCTTCTAAAGATTTTTTACGAACAAAGGATTTTCTAACGGTTCCCCACCGATTCAAGACCCTTTGTAGGTCTCCTAAAGATCTTCTCAAACTCTTCTATATAAAAAATACCTCTTCTCCTAAGGAGAAGAGTATCTTAGAGTTTTCTATGAATACAAAACCACTCAAATGTCTGCTATGGATATTGTTCATATTTTTATACCCTCAGCCATATGGCTAGAGAGGGTATATATCATTTAATACGTATCCAAAACTCATCTGGTCTGGTGTGAAAATAGAATATATCGGTCTACTCCTTCTAAATGGCTTATATTTGGAATATCCATGAAGCTCATAAAACAGGAAATTAACAGCCGATTCCATTCAGACTTGGCATATTTCAATATTTTTATGAAAACAAGATCCGTAATAAAGATGGTAGAGATCGAACCATTTCTTCTAGTACCTCCCAAACAAAGGCTCAAAGCTTTGAGGAACCAAAACGATTACAAAATTCGAAATAAGCATCCAGTTCTCTTCATATTTCACACATTCCATTATTTCTACTATCGCAAGATCTGCTGTGAAGTTGGGACATATCGGTTCACTCCTTCTGGTACCTCTCCCACTGATGGTCAACATTTTGAATACCCATGAAGCTTATAAACAGCGAAATTAACAGCCGATTCCATTTAGACTTGATACATCTCAATATTTCCATCAACACAAGATTTGTTACAAAGATGGTAGAGATCGGACAATATCTTCGTGTATCTCCTCCACATATGGTTCAAGATTTTGAAAAACAAAACGCTCAAAGAAATCGAAATAACCATCAAACTCTCTTCAAATTTCATACACACCAACATTTTTGTTAACACAAGATCTGTTGTGAAGACGATATATATCTGCAAACCCTTTCCGGTACCTCAACTACGAAGGTTCATAATTTTCATTACTTTTATCTATTATAACTTGCGAAACAAGTCAGCGATTCTTTACAGCTAGCTAAATCTAAATATTTTTCTCAGCCAGTAAATTGAGATGAATATCGAAATTATCATTTCGCATAAAATTGGATATAAAGGTTCGATTTTCTTGTAATTTTGCCCATACAAATATTTTTATCTGTATTAGATGAAGTATGAAAATGGAATACTCCGGTCGACTATATGTTGCACCCCATGCACATTTTAACATTTTTTTAAAATTATCACATATCTTATATAAAGAGTAGGGAGTAACCAATAAAGTCCATACCTGGCACGTCGCAATATTTATATCATATTTATTTAGACCCGATACGAAATGGACAATATTGGCCCATTCCTTCGAAACCTACTCCATAGATGGTCAACAATTTGAATAATCATAAAAGTAAACAAACTATATTTAGATAATCGAACATTGGCTGAGGGTATACATCTGTCGGCAAAACCGACTGATACTTTGTAATTTATGTTAAAAATGTCTAAATAGAAGTTTCATTCAAAACAGCTTATATTTTGAACATTCTTGTGAAATCGAGAGTCCAAGATTCAAATTTAAAAAAAATGCATTTAAATTTGACGATTAATCTTTGTGAAATGGAAAGTCTTTCGCGTATATTTATGATAACTATGCTAATAAAAATGACTTTCTTATCTGAATACCTCGCTGAGACAAAGTCATAATTATCAAATAACACAGATGATGCTTAAATTTCATCTTAATTTGAATTTGCTGCGAGAAACTATAGCAATTTTTTCTTTGTTTTTTTTTCTGCCATAAAATTAGCATGTCTTATAGACCGCATAATAATCTCAAAGGCATGCAATACAAAAAAAAAAAAATACAAATACAACTTTTATCTTCACTTTCAAATACAACAATAAAATTGCTGTCTACAGTTCGTGGCGGGGGACTTGTTGCAATTTTTCCATTTTTTTCTGTGAAACTGTCACTTTTGTTATTTACAAATTATGATATTGTAGTTTTTGTTTCTTTTTTTGCCATTGTATACAAAAACAACGAAATAACGACTGTGACATGATTTTTATGTGCAGCCAATAACAACGATTGTTTGCCCACTCCTCCCATGTCATTGTTCCACACATAAATAATAACAAAGACGAAGAAGAAGAGAATGAAAAAAAAATCACAACACGTGAGAAAACCTCAAACCGTAACGGTAACAGTGCAAATGCTCCCCTCCACAATGACTAGGGGAATTCGTGGTTTTGGGTTTCGTACCAACAACAATGACTAATCGTTATGGAAATCCATCGAGTAACGGGAGAAGTTTAGGGAAACGCAAGATTAAAGCTACATACAGACATGTCTGGGTCTTTAGAAATTAAAAAAAAAGGCAACCGATTTTTACGAAAATTATTTTCAAAATTCGAGGAAATAATAGAGATTTCTTTTTATACCCTCCACCATACTATGGAGGGTATATTAATTTTGTCATTCCGTTTGTAACTCCGTTTGTAACAAAGTATATATATTTTTGATCAGCGTAAAATTCTAAGACGATTTAGCCATGTCCGTCTGTCTGTCTGTCTGTCTGTCTGTTGTAATCACGCTATCTTTCGAACAAATTGAGATAGAAGGCTAAAATTTTGCACACATGTATATTTTGCCAGTAGGCAGGTTAAGTTCGTAAATGGGCCATGTAGGTCCAAGTTATCATATAGCCCCCCTATAACGGTACCTCCCGATATTCGGTATTTTGATGATTTTAGCGACATTATTCACCGGAATTGTTTCAAATTTGGCATTCGTAATGGATACTACAGCCTAAGACAGAAAATTATCTGTGCAGATCAACGTCTTCATATAGCCCCCATATAACGATACCCCCCGATATTCGGTATTTTGATGATTTTAGCGATATTATTTAGCGGAATCGTTCCAAATTTCGCATGTGAAGTTCGTAATGGATACTTCAGCCCATGCCAGAAAATTGTCTGTGCAGGTTCACATCTTCGTATAGCCCCCATATAACGGTATCCCCCATATTCGGTATTTTGATGATTTTAGCTACATTAAAAACAGATTTTTCTTCAAGTTTCGCATTTAAATATTGTAATAACTTATGACAAAAGTTGCCTATGCAGGCCCACGTCGTCGTATAAGCATTCGGTATTTTTAAGATTTTAACAGAATTTTTAACGGATTTTATTTTTTGGAAATTGCCAAATTTGTACTAAATGGTGGAGGGTATACAGCTTTTTTACGTGTTTAATTTAGTCTGGGTGTAAAAAAGATTTCACTTCCGGGAAGAATTGGGGAAATTCTTCGAGCAGGATACACAAAAAACCTGATCTTTTTTTGTAAAGACTTGCAAATTTATTTTTGATGTCGAAATAATTTGAATTGTAATTTTCATCTAGAAAATATGCAGATGAAAGATTCATTTCGATAGCGTATTTATTTGTTATCAAAACAAGTTAAAAATTGTCAGTTGGTTTAGCCGACAGATGTATACCCTCACCCAATGTATGATTATTTAAATATATTTTGACTTGTGTTATAATTTTTCAAATTGCTGGCCCTCCATTTCGTATGGGTCTAAATAAATATGATATAAATATTGCGACGTGCCAGGTTTGGACAATATTGGTTCCTTCCACATACTTACTGTATATGTGAAGCGTTTTATTTTTCAAATCTTGAACCCAATGTGGGAGAGATGCCAGAAGAAATGGTCCGATCTCTACCATTTTTATAACGAACCTTGAGTTGATGAAAATGTTGATATGTACCAAGACTGGAATGGAATTAGATGTTAATTTCGCTTTTTTTAAACGATGTGTGAAATTTGAAGAGAACCGAATGCTTATGTCGGATTTTATGATAGTTTTGGTTATTAAAAATGTTGACCCTTTGTAAGGGAAGTTGCTAGAAGAAATGGTCCGATGTTTTTAAAAATTTTGACCCTTTGTGGGGGAAGTTGCTAGAAGAAATGGTCCGATGTCCACCTTCTTTATAACAGATCCTGTGTTTATTAAGATATTGATATGTGCCAAGTCTGAATGGAATCTGATGTAAATTTCGCGTTGTATGAGCTTCATGGATATTTAAAATGTTGACCCTTTGTGGGGGAGGTACCAGAAGAAGTGGACCGATATATTCCATCTTCACCCCAGATCTAGGGTTAATACAAATATTGTGATTTGTGTAATTTGAAGACAATCGGAATCTTACATCACACTTTATAAAAATTATAAATATTTAAAATGTTGACCCTTTGTGGGGGAGGTACTTGATGGAGTGGACCGATATTGTCACCTCACCTGACCTAGCACTGATGCAAATATTAGGATTTGTAAAGTTGGAGCGAAATTCGATTATTCTTTCTCTTTCTGTGCAGCAAAATATTTTTTTCGGAAAATTTTAAACCTGTTGGAAGGAGGTATTTGATGGAGTCGACCGAGTCTACCTGACGTAGAGCTGATGCAAATATTAGGATTTGCAAAATTGGAGCAAAATCGGACTACCCTCTCTTTTTCTGTGCAGCAAAATATATATATATATATATATATATATATATATATTATATTTTTTTTTTTAAATTAGGACTTCTATGGTGGAGGTACCAGAAGAAGTGGGCCGATATTGTCCATCTCCAAACTCGATCTAAATTTAATAACAATATTACGATGTACCAAATTTGGACCAAATCGGATACTACCTTCGAGAGTTATCGTGCGTTCCAGCCAGCAGACAGACAGGCGGATGGACGGACACCGCTAGATCGACTCCAAATGTCCTGAAACGGATTTGGTCGTTTCGTTGACGCAAGTTTTGGCCATATTAAATGATATACAGGGTGAGATAAAAAAACTGCAACCAACTTCAAAAAGTGCAAGAACTTACACCGCAACAGAAAGAAAATAGACTCAAAAGAGCTAAAGAGTTGCCTCGCTTGGCCGAAAGTGGTGAACTGTGGAATTTGGTTTTCTCCGATGAGAAAACATTCGTTGTCCAGCAGTTTGTAAACAAACAAAATGATCGTGTTTACTTGCCAAAGAGGTCAGTTGAAATGTGCACCTTCGGTTGGTCACCAGAACTCAAGCGCCGGCCATGGTGATGGTGTGGGCCGTCATAGCAGCCGATGGTCGCTCTCCGCTCGTATTTATCGATCGTGGCACCTGAATAAATGCCGAGGGTGTATTAAGTCCTTGGGTACGCAAACATTTTTGCCGCAGACCTTGGACATTTCAACAAGACTCAGCATCATCGCACTCAGCACTCGCCAGCCAGGAATGTCCACCAAAATCTCCTGATACCAATCCGTTGGACTATTGTGTCTGGAGTATTTTGGAAAGCAAGATTGGCACTAAGAAATACCAAAGTGTCGATCACCTCAAGCAAGCGCTTCGCCGGGAATAGGCCAAAATATCGCAGGGCAACATTCGGGCAGCGTGTGACGGTTTCATTGCCCGTTTGAAGGTCATAACTCGTGCCAAAGGTGACCAATTCGAACAAATCTAAACTTATTCTAAAATTTGATGCTATTTCCGACATTTTTTGCTTTCATTCAAAAAAAAAAAAAAACAAAAAAAGTAAATCCTATGGCTTTTGACTTTGTTGCAGTTTTTTATTTCACCCTGTACATGATGTCGATTTCAAATTAAAAGTACCTCAAATTTCTTTACCATTTTTTTTCCTTTCTTCTTAGGAACTTTATTTTAAAGGTGTTCTTTCGTTTGCTGTTTCTGTAAAATATCATTACAGCCAGAGGACTAAACATCTTACTTAATAAAAAAAATGGCGGAAGAAAAATCGAATATTAATAACGGATTTATTTTGTTAGATCATAAATCATTTGAAACATAAACAACTAAGAATTTACCACAAAGCTTTCACTTCAAAGAACGCGGATAATCAAAAATCAAGTTTGCTGCCTAAGTCTTAAGTTTTTTTTTTTGGCCCAAGGCGTGCAACAAATACATCCATTATGCATAACGGCTTGGCCTACAAAAGAAACATCTAATGATTACAACAATGGAAAGAAATAATCTCTCAACAACACCTAGCCATGTTATATCATTAGCAATTCCCAAAACTTCTTACGAGCAGCCATAACAATATTGAAATTTCGTTATGATTTTGATAAATTATATTCTGTGCTCGTATAATATTTTCTTCTGTGGCTCTAATATTTATTTGATAGCTGTTGAAAATTCATTAAACTCTACGAATTACATGCTTATCAAACTTGATTATTATTTGATTACGTTTTCATAACGATCATGATGATCATCATGATTATAATGGGTGATGACGACCATCCAATAACACTTGATATGTATTATTCCAAGAGGTGTTGATTTGAGGCTACTACCATCTCCATCATTGTTGTTTTCTTGTCTAATACAAAAGTAACTCCTATCCCCGGCCCCCCTCACAACACTCTTCTTCGTTTTTGTTCTTAATGAACAAAACGGAGGGGGATGTTTTGCCAAGACAGTTATTTCTTTTGCTGTCCATAACAAGCAACCGTCTGGCCACCACACATTTATAATTTCGTGCTTGACGTTCCAATGTAATTATATGTCTTGACTCTCTCTACTCTCTCACAATTGAAGCACAACCAAGCGTAACGAAAAATAAGACCCCAGCTAGACATTAGTTTATGAAAATGTGGAGTTGCACAAAGAAAATCACACGAAATGCTGATTGGGTGCTGCTGGTCAATGGAGATCAAAATTACCGTGGAGTTCCAAATATCCATTAGGAGACTGTTGGATGGATAGTGAATAGACGACACATCACGGGTCCCCTGTGGTCTGAATGTCTTCTTTAGGTCTTCTATGGATTGAAGAATTTTTATACGTCTTCTAGGGATCGTCTAGAGGCCCTTAATGAATAGAATACCTCATTTAGGTCTTTTATGAATATAAGACCTTCTGGGGATAGGAGGCCTTCAATAGGTCTTCTATGAATAAAATACCTCATATGGGTCTTCCATGAAAAAAAGGCCTCATATGGGTTTTCTATGTATAAAAGACCGTCTATGTGTCTTCTGTAAATAAAAGGCCTCGTATGGGTGTTCTCTGGATAGAAGACTTTCTATAAGTGATTGAATGAAGGTATTCTTAGGGTCTTCTGTGTATGATTATTTTTTTCCTCTGTGGATTGAAAGGCTTCTATAGGAGCCCTATCAATAGAAGACTTTCTTACTTATATGGATTGAAAATCATCTAGAGATCTTCTATGGATACATGACCTTCTATGGATGGAAAACCTAACAACAGTCAGGAGACCGATGGGCAGAAGACCATCTATGGGTCTTCTATGGACGGAAGACCTTCTATAAATCATCTATGGATATGGATAGACCTTTTATAGGTTTTCTATGAACAGAGTACCTTCTATAGTTCTTCTATGGATACATAGTCCTTCTGAGAATCGATAATCGTCCATTGGCTTTCTTGGATAGAAGACTATAAATGGGTTCTATGGATATAAATCTTTTATAGGTCTCGTATGTACAGAAGACCTCCTATCGGTTTTCTATGTATAGTACATCTTCTATAGGTCTTCTAGGGATTAAAGACCTTCTATAGGTCTTTCGTGAATAAAAAAAACCTTCTATAGATATTCTAGGTATTGCAGACTTTCTATAGGTCTACTATGGGTCTTCTATGAATAGAATATCTCTTTTTTCTATGAATAGAAGACCTTCTTGGAAATGAAGCAAGGAATCTCATTTTGTAACCATTCTTCGGTGGCGCGTGCTGGGTGCGATGGTGCTGAGTCCTGTTGGAATGTCCAAGGTCTGCGGCCAAAATGTTTGCGTGCCCAATGCTCTAATAAACCCTTCAGAATATTTTCGCAATAATATTCGGCATTTAATCTGATGCCATGGTCGATTAATACGATCGGAGAGCTGTTATGGCAGTCCACACCATCACCATGGCCGGTGCTTGAGTTATGGTGGCCAACCGAAGGTGCACATTTCCAGTTGACCTCTTCGGCAAGTAAACACGATCATTATGTTTGTTTACAAACTGCTGGACAACGAATATTTTTTCATCGCAGAAAACCAAATTCGGCAGTTCACCACCAAGCGAAGCATCTCTTTAGCTCTTTTGAGTCTATTTTCTTTTTGTTGCGGTGTAAGTTCTTGCACTTTTTGGAATTTCAATGGTTTTACCTCGAGCTCATTTTTCAATATTTGCCGAATAAAATATTGCGATATGTTCAGTTCACGAGCGGGTTTCGATCAAGTCGCTTTCTATTAATAGAAGACCTTCTATAGGTTTCTTGTGGATAGATAATGGTCTTCTGTGAGTACCTTCTATAGTTATTCTATGGACTGAAGACCATATATAGGCCTTCTTAGGATCGAAAATCTTCCATTGGTCTTCTATGGATAGAAAACTATCAATAGGTTTTCTATGGAAAGAGGACATTCTATTGGCCTTCTATGGATATAAGTATTTTATATATCTTGTATGGATAGAAGACCGTATATCGGTCTTCTAGGTTTTGAATACTTTCTTCTACGGATAGAAGAAATTCTATCGGTCTTCCATAAATGGAAGAACTTCTATTGGTCTGCTATGGCCAGGGGATTTTCTATTGATAGAAGACATTTTATAGGTCTTTTTGAAATAGAAAACCTTCTTAAGGTCTTTTATTAACCTTCTATAGGTTTCCTAAGCATATAAGACCCTCTAATGGCCTCTATGTATAACAACCCTACTATAGGCCGTCTCCTGATGTTTTGTATGGATAGAAACCTTGCTAAAGCTCTTTTACTGATACAAGACTTTATTTTATGCTTCGCAGACTCTTTGCAATTCCGGGCATGTCTCTTACCTTAACAAGAAGCGGATATCATTGATAAATGTTTTTCTATGATTTTTTATGACAATCTTTCATTTCTCTTCTCTCTCTTCTATGCATTTATTAATCATTTTATTTTATTATGTTGACTCATTTGATAAATGACAAAGTGTTTTTTTTTGTGCTGTGATTGTGTCTTTGTCTTAGTGCCTTAGGTGTTTTGTGGTTTTTCATAGATATCTGCATGTAAGTATGTGTAGATGTCTGTGGATATGCAAAACTTTAAAAGTCAACATAATAACATTATTGTATAGCGGTTTTCGACTGGCGGTTACAGTTGCCTTTGTGATTGTATGTGACGTTTAGCGTGCGTTCATATTTTCTGTTTTTGTGTGATGTGGTTTCTCTTTACGAACTTGAACTTGGCAAACGGGTATTCTTTACTTGATTCTATAAATGTTTGTATGTTTGTTTTTGTTTTTTGCTAAATGACTATTTTGCTTATTAAATAAAGAAATATATATGTAGTGATGTTTAGAAGTTAGGGGGATTGTTTGAGGTCGTGTGGGATTTTTTAAGATACATTCTTTTTTTTCCTTTAATAAAATAAATTCTTATAATTTGTGAGTGTTGATTTTAAGAATCTTGGCAATATTTTATAAAAAATATTTTAAAAGGTTAGCAATGATGTATGCATAATAAAAGACTTAAGAAACGAACAGCCATAAGATTATTTGATTTTTATACCCTACACCACAAGGTGGTCAGGGTATTATGTCTTTGTGCATTTGTTTGTAACAGGCAAAAGGAAAGGAGATAGACCCATAGTTCCTTTTGATGATCTGCATAGAATCACATTCTGAGTCGATTTATGCATGTCCGTCCGTCCGACTGTCCGTCTGTACATGTATTTTTGTAAACAAAGTACAGTTCGCATTTATTGCCCTATCCAGATGAAATTTTGCACATATCATTTGTTTGGCCCAAGGACGAACCCTATTGAAATTGGATATAATCGGTCAAAATTTAGATATAGCTCCCATATATATCTTCGTCCGATTTGCCCTTTATTGTGCACCAAACGTCTAATATTTGCCCAAATAGTATGGAATTTTGCACATATAACCAAATTAGACCTGAAAATAAGTATGCCAAATTTGATCGAAATCGGTTCAGATATAGCTATAGCTCCCATATATATTGTTCATCCGATTTGTTATTTTTATCCTCCGCAGCCATAATATGCATTCTGTAACAACAGTATTTGGAGAAATATATCAAATGCAGCTCAGAAATACCTTTGTTAAATTTTATCGAGATCGGTTCAGATTTGGATATAGCTCCCATATATAACTTCGTCCGATTTACCTTGGATTGTGCACCAAACGTCTAATATTTGTCAAAATGGGATGGAATTTGGCACTTACAACCGAATTGAGTCTAGAAGCTAGTATGCCAAATTTGAAGATCGGTTCAGATATAGCTATAGCTCCCATATATAATGTTCATCCGATTTGATATATATGTTATCCACAGCCGTAATATGCACTCCGTAACAACGATATTCAGGGAAATATATCAAATACAGCTCAGAAATATCTTTGCCAAATTTTATCGAGATCGGTTCCGATTTGGATATAGCTCCCATATATATCTTTATCCGATTTCAAATTAATTGTGCACCAAATGGGCAATACAAGTCCGAATTTAAGAGATAAAAATGCTTCGGCATATTGAGTCTTTTGAACTTGAAATTATAATTATAATCGTAGCGTGTATGATTGAACTCTCCCATAATAACTTTTAATTGTTATGTGGAGCTCTTCTAAATTAGCAAAGTGGTGCAGGGTATCATAAAGTCGGCCCCGCCCGACTTTAAGACTTTCTTTACTGGTTTTTTTTGTTAAAATTTTACTGTTAACTTTCAAATGGTGCTAAAACCGCAATACATGTAAAGGTAGCATCGACGAATTCAGCCGGACCACAAACCCATAAATCACCCTGGTCATGGTTTAGACTTCAATCCTTCATCATAAGCAATCAATGTTCTGGCCAGTCATTCAACGGAAACACCCAGCAACATGGAAAGGAAATTCACCCGATCACATTGTTGTTTCAACTTCAAAGTGTGAAATGTGTATTTTTGCTCTCTCACCGTCATTACATTTGTCGACAATGTACTGACAGCCACTTATTACTGCCATTTGAAATCGCCAACACGAATTTGTTGCTTTTATTTCTTCAGCAAGCAATTATAATTGCGTGCAAAATAAGACATGATTTACTTCCTACTGTTATTAAGTGGAATTATAATTTAAGAAAAAAAAAAAAATAAATGCAAGTCTAACGCATTGTCTTAACATTTCAAAGACAATGGTGGCATACGTCCGAAAGGAAGACACATATTAACCATGAAAATTATATAAAAATGTCCGGCACTTATTTCCTTTGGAAAATGTGAAGGAAAATTATTTAAAGTAATTACATAGAGCTATACTTTAAAGCATTGAAAATTGTGCAAAGTAATGAAATCACTCATTTTAAAATTTGAAAATGTGATTCCTTTTTGCTCCAACTATGTAAGGGTGAGATAAAAAAAAAAAACTGAAACAAAGTCAAACGCCATAATTTTTATATATATTTTTTTAAATGTTATTGAATGAAAGCAAAAAATTTCGGAAATAGCATCAAATTTTAGAATAAGTTTAGATTTGTTCGAATCGGTCACATTTGACACGAATTATGAGCTTCAAACGGCCAATGAAGCCATCACACGTTGCCCGAATGTTGCTCTGCGGTATTTTGACCATTCCCGGCGAAGCGTTTGCTTAAGGTGATCGACACTGGTATTTTTTTAGTGCCAACCTTGCTTTCAAAAATACTCCAGACACAATAGTCCAACGGATTGGTATCTGCATATTTTGGTGGCCATTGTGCGCTGGAAATGAAGCGAGGAACCTCTTTTGTAACCATTCTTGGGTGGCGCGTGCTGAGTGCGATGGCGTGCCCAAGGCTTTAATACACCCTTCAGAATATTTTCGTGATAATATTCGCCATTTATTTTGATTAGTTCGAGTGGAGAGCGACGATCGACTGTTATGGCGGTCCACACCATCACCATGGCCGGTGCTTGAGTTCTGGTGGCTAACTGAAGGTGCACATTTTCAGCTGACCTCTTTGGCAAGTAAGCACGATCATTTTGTTTGTTTACAAACTGCTGGATAACGAATGTTTTCTCATCGGAGAAAGCCAAATTCGGCAGTTCACCACTTTCGACTCTTTAGTTCTTTTGAGTCTATTTTCGTTCTGCTGCGGTGTAAGTTCTTGCCCTTTTGGGTATTTTCAATGGCTTTACCCCCAGCTCATTTTTCAATATTAAGCGAATGGAATATTGCGATATGTTTCGATCAAGTCGCTTCTTTATTTTCGAACCATTTCTTCTGCTGTTGCTGTTTTTTTTTGTCCACTTTCTTGACGACGGGCTACGCTACCAGTATCACGGTAACAAGTGATGGTACGAGGCACAAAAGACTTATTCACCTTTAAATAATGGAGTGCTCTAACGATAGCCACTTATCATTTTCCTGCCAAATATAAAGAAATCACATTATCACGCTTGAACTCCTTCACGAATAACTTATTTTCTGGAAAATTCTCTCCAAAATGCTTTTGTACGCTTGTAAACAATATAATCAGCTGTCACTGGAATAATTTTAACAGCTGTCGGACGAGTGGCTTGGAAATGACAGTAGTCTGAAGTTGGTTGCAGTTTTTTGATCTTACCCTGTATATGTTGTATTTAAAAACATTTTTTAAATATTCGCTTTCTAAAAATATCTCCTTTGTCGTCTATATAAAGGGTGATTTTTAAGAGCTATAGAAAAGTCTAAAATACACTTGAAATTCAGAAAATCCATGAAATCCTTATTAGAATAGATAGTACGGTCCGTATAATCTAATGTCTGAAGACAAGTTCATGCAAATGTGATTACGACTGCGCCTTAAATGGATGGTATCTCACGAATGGCCGGTATCTCCGAATGTTGTCTTCCAATGCGTCATTTGATGTCATGTGTATAGACTATGTTTCTACAAAATCGAATAATTGTGGGTGAGGTGCCAGAAGGGATTTACAGCTATATATCATCATCACAACAGATCTTGTGTTACTTAAAAAAAAAAATGCTTGTATGTGTGAAATTTGAAGAGAGTTTAATGCTTATTTGGCTTACTTTGAGCGTCTGGTTTCTCAAAATTTTGAACACTATGTGGGGGAGGTACCAGAAGAAATTGTCCGATCTCTACCATCTTTATAATAGATCTTGTGTTGATGGAAATATTAAGATGTGCCAATTTCGAATGGAATCGGATGTTAATTTCGCGTTTCATGAGCTCCATTGATAATCAAAATTATGACCCTTTGTGTGGGGATGTACCAGAATGAAAGGACCGATATATCCCATCTTCACAACAGATCTTGTGTTAGTAGAAATAATGGAATTTGTAAAATATAAAGAGAACCTAAATCTTTTTTCGGATTTTATAAACGTTTTGGTTCCCCCATAACCTTGATTCCTTGCGGGGGAGGTACCAGAAGGAATGGCCCGATCTCTACCGCCTTTATGACAGATCCTGTGTTGATAAAAATATTGAGAAATGCCAAGTCTGAGTGGATCTCGATGCTAATTTTGTGTTCTATGAGCTTAATGAATATTAAAAATTTCGACCTTCTGTGGGGGAGGTACCAGAAGGAGTGGACCATCTTAACACCAGACCTTGGGTTAATAAAATTATTGGTATATGTGAAATTTGAAGACAATTGAACTCTTACATCACATTTTATAAGAGTTGTAGCTATTCAAAATTTCTACCCTTTGTGGGGGAACCTGATAGAGTGGACCAATATTGTCCATTTTCGCAATTGACGCAAATATTCGGATTTGCAAAGTTGGAGCGACTTTTTATGCAAAAAATATATTTTTTGAAAATGGCGATCTTTGGGGGAGGTACCAGAAAGAGTGGACCGTTATATAGGGACTATACGAAGACATGGTCCTGCATTAGTAATTTTTGTCATAGGCTGTGGTAACTGTTCCGAGCTTTATATATGAAATTGGAAACGATTCCGGTGAATAACGTCCCAAAAATCACCAAAATACCGAATATCGAGAGGGACCGTTATATAGGGGATATATGATGTCGAAGACCAATGTACCCAATTCTCTTTCAGGGGGTAATGTACTCAGAAGGAACTCCTTTTGTGGAATTTAAGACAATTCCATTGAAAAATTTGGCTCAAATCATCAAAATATCGAATATCGGGGGTACTATTTCGTGTACCTTTATAGACAGTTCTCTTTTAAGGGGTAAAGTACTCACAAGGAAAAAACCGAACATAGAGGGGTACCGTTATATGGGGGCTATACTATATCGTGAACCTATATAGATAATTCTCTTCTAGGGGATAAACTACTCACAAGGAACTCATTGTGTGAGGTTTTAGACAATTCCGATATAGCTATGTCGTGGACTTATATAGACAGTTTTCTTTCAAGGGGTAAAGTACTCACAAGGAACTCCTTGTGCAGCATTTCAGACAATTCCATTGAAAAATCATCAAAATACTGAATATCGGGGGTATCGTTATATGAGGGCTATACGATATCGTGGACCTATTTAGACAGTTCTCTTTCAGGGGGTAAAGTACTCACAAAGAACTTCTTGTGTAGAATTTCAGACAATTCCATTGAAAAAGTGTGGCTACAATCATCGAAATACCCAATACTTGGGGGGGGGGTCATTATATGGGGCCTATATGATATCGTGGACCGATATAGCCCATCTTGGAACTTGACCTGCCTGCAGACAAAAGACAGAACTGTGCAAAATTTTAGTTATATATCTTAATTCGCTTTGACTGTAGTGTGATTAGAGCAGACGGACTACGGACGGACGGACAGGGCTAAATTGTCTTAGAATTTTACACTAATCAAGAATATATATTTTGTTGGGTGTAAAATAAATATTTCGATGAGTTACAAACGGGATTACGAACTTAATATCCCCTTCATACTATGTATGGTGTAGGGTATACAAAAATATTCTTTAAAACCAAAACTGTGATCGGCTTGTTTTAGTGCAGACCACATACAACGTCTTCAGTTTTAGACATTTTAATGATATTTGAATATTTTCATTTCTGACGATTTTTCCAATTTTTATTAATGTTTTATTTTTAATATCCCTCCATAAATATCAACTGCAATCTTTAATCTCCTTATGCACACATTCCTCTAGTGAAAGACAAACCATAAAATATAGGCAAGTACAACATTCCAAATTTCACTTTAACAAAGATTAATTTATTCACTCATCTATCCAACAAACAACCAGCGATCCACCCACACAGCCGGCCATTCCATTCCATCCACATTGCATCAATTAATTGTTTTTGGCCAATATCCGACAGTTAACTAAACTAGTTTACCGCTTTTTTACTACTACTGCTTGGGTGTTTGGTATGTGGCAACCAAAGTGATTTCTGGCCAAAATGGAGAAGGCCATAGAAGTGTGAGAGACAAAGAACTCCCTCGTCGATGGTGCGGTTCGTTCAATAATTGCAATAGGTCGCCGCGACGGTATAACAAGACTTGTAATAACAAGAAAATCGAAATAAAAAACAAATTGCAGGTGTTTGGAGGTTTTTATATTTATTTATTTACTTAATCAGTCTTACGTTGCCTGGACGTTGATTATTTTGCTGTTGGTGTGAGAGGTTAGTTGCAAAGCCGTTACTGTAGTTGTTGATCTTTACTCGACGAGGGGCATTGTTAAATAGGTACGTGTGTTGCCGCTGCGATTTGACCACCTAGTGCTTTTTAATATTGAGGAATATATAAGGGTATATGTATATCCATACATATATGCATGCACGGATTGTATTGATTTAATTGGTTTTTTGGTTATTTTAAATGATGTAATTTGAAGGTTATTGGGGTGTGAGATTTTTTCAATTATTTATTTGAAATAATTAAAAACCGCACCATCATTAGTGGACGGAAGTGAAACTAATTTTTAAATTGTTGGTTGGGGATGCATTACTTGGGAATTTGCAAAGTTTTTTTATTTTTCTCATTATAAAATATTTTGTTTTGGAATCCTTAGATGTAGAAAATATTTACTACAAATGTATTTTCCTTTTATGTAACGGTACATTTATATTTGACATGGCGATTGCATCCTTTCCTCCAGATGTAGGGAATTGAAAATTTGATCTCAATTTTTTGTTTTATACCCTCCACCATAGTATGGAGTTCGTCATTCCGTTTGTAATTCATCGAAATAATCATTTTAGACCCAACAAATTATATATATTCTTGATCAGCGTAAAATTGTAAGACGATTTAGCCCTGTCCGTACGTCTGTCCGTGTGTTCGTCTGTTATAATCACGCTACAGTCTAAACGAATTAAGATAGGAAGCTAAAATTTTGCACAGATCTCTCTTTTGTCTGCAGGCAGGTCAAGTTCGAAGATGGGCTATATCGGTCCACGATATCGTATAGTCTCTATATAACGGTACCTCCCAATATTCGGTATTTTGATGATTTTACCGATATTTTTCAACGAAATTGTCTGAAAATCCACACAAGGAGTTCCTTGTGGGTACTTTATACCTCGGAAGAGAATTATCTTTATAGGTTGACGATATCGATTAGCCCCATAAAATGTACCGCCGATATTCGGTATTTTGATAGCCACATTTTTCAATTGAATTGTCTGAAATTCCACACAAGGAGTCCCTTATGGGTATTTCACCCCCTGAAAGAGAATTGTCTATATAGGTCCACGATATCGTATATCCCCCATATAACGGTACCCCCGAAATTCGGTATTTTGATGATTTTAGCTATAGTTTCCAATAGTCTTGTCTGAAAATCCCTGAAAGGGATTTGCCTGTATAGGTCCACAATATGGTATATCCCCCATATAACGGTACCCCCGATATTCGGGATTTTGATGATTTTAGCCACATTTTCCAATGGAACGGCGATCCACACAAGGAGTTCCATGTGAGTACTTTACCCCCAGATATAGATCTGTCTATATAGGTCCATAATATCGTATATTCCCCCATATATCGGCACCTTCCGATATTTGGTATTTTAAAGATTTTAACAGATTTTTTTTTTTTTTGAAAATTTTCTAATTCGTTCAAAATGGTGGAGGGTATTCAAAGTTCGGCCCGGCCGAACTTACTGCTTTTCTACTTGTTTGTTTTTATACTCTCCACCATAGTATGGAGGGTATATTAAGTTTGTCATTCTGTTTGTAACCCCTCGAAATATACATATTAGATCCCACAAAGTATATATATTCTTGATCAGCGTAAAATTTTATGTCGATTTAGCGATGTCCCTCCATCTGTGGAAATCACTCTAGCTTCCGAACGAAACGAAGTAGATTGATAAAATGTTACTCAAATGTATATTATGTCTACAGGACTTTTGGTATTGAAAGTAGGACATGTAGGTCCACGTTTTTGTATAGACTCCCATATAACGGTACCTCCCGATATTCGGTATTTTGATAATTTTAGCGACATTATTCACTGGAATTGTTTCAAATTTGGTATTTGAAGTTCGAAATGGATACTTCAGCCTAAGACAGAAAATTGTCTGTGCAGGTCCACGTCTACGTAAAGCCCCCATATTACGGTATCTCTCGATATTCGGTATTTTGTTTATTTCAGCGACTTTATTCACCGGAATTGTTTCAAATTTGGTATTTGAAGTTCGAAATGGATACTTCAGCCTAAGACAGAAAATTGTCTGTGCAGGTCCACGTCTTTGTATAGCCCCCATGTAACGGTACCTCCCGACATTCAGTACTTTTTTGATTTTAGCGACATTAATAACCGGAATTGTTTCAAATTTGGTATTTGAAGTTCGTAATGGATACTACAGCCTGAGACAGAAAATTGTCTGTTCAGGTTCACATTTTGGTACAGCTCCTATACAACGGCACCTCCCGATATTCGATATTTTGATGATTTTGGCGACGTCATTCACCGGAATTGTTTCAAATTTGGTATTTGAAGTTCGAAATGAATACTTCAGCCTAAGACAGAAAATTGTCTGTGCAGGTCCACGTCTTCGTATAGCCGCCATAGAACGGTACCTTCCGAAATTCGGTATTTTGATGATTTTAGCGACATCATTCACCGGAATTATTTCAAATTTGGTATTTGAAGTTCGTAATGGATACTTTAGCCTAAGGCAGAAAAATGTCTGTGCAGATCCACATCTTCGTATAGCACCCATATAACGGTACCTCTCGATATTCGATATTTTGATAATTTTAGCGACATTATTTACTGGAATTGTTTCAAATTTGGTATTTGAAGTTCAAAATGGATACTTCAGCCTAAGACAGAAAATTGTCTGTGCAGATCCACGTCTTCGTATAGCACCCATATAACGGTACCTCTCGATATTCGGTACTTTGTTGATTTTAGCGATATAATTCACCGAAATTGTTTCAATTTTGGTTATTTGAAGTTCGAAATAGAGTCTACAGCCTATGACAGAAAATTGTCTGTGCAGGTTCACGTCTTCGTATAGCCCCCATATCACGGTACCTCCCGATATTCGGTATTTTGATGATTTTAGCGACATTATTCACCGAAATTGTTTCAAATTTGGTATTTGATGTTTGTAATGGATGCTACAGCCTATGACAGGAGATTGTCCTAATAATACAGCTACATTCGGTATTTTTAATATTTTAACACAATTTTTAACGGATTTTATAGTTTTTCAGATTGCCGAATTCGTTCCAAATGGCGGAGGGTATTCAAAGTTCGGCCCGGCCGAACTCAAAGCTTTTTTACTCGTTTTTTTTTATTTTTCCTACAGCTGTTCGTGAAGATTTATTATACACCACAATTAAAACTGAACAACGTCCTAAACGGCATCTAAGAAAATAATCAATTACCTTATGTTTTTTATCCGAAAAGATTATCATAGTACAATAATAATTATCATATAATTACTCTTGCAACGACATTTTTTCTTTACATATAGGAAATTCATTCATTTTTATATCTCACTGCAAGAAATCTCAATGAATGGACGAAAGGCCCTTTACTCCCTTTAGGGAAAATGAAAAAAACACAAACAAAAACAACACACGCAACACTTCAACTTAGACATGCGTGTGAACAATTACTATGCGCATTTTTGCAAACAAGAAAAAAAGATCACAGAAGTAATGAAAAAAGCTTAACAACCCACCAAACTACCTTAACAATTGGAATTTTTGAGGAAGCAAAAGAAAAAAAAGAAAGTTTATAATGGAGTTGCCACCAACATTGCCATCGTCCAAATTGGCTACGAACATTCGCAACAATTGTGAACACTCTTTTCAAGAGACACCAAAAAAATCTCTCATAATCTGCCTTTTTCACAGCCGGTCATTGTACTGCCATAGAATAATTTCATTTAATTACCATTCTCCCTGTGTTGTCATTTCTTTTAATGATAGGCCATAAACATTTCAAAAAAAAATGAAGTGCTATAGTTTTTGGATTGTATGGGAACAAATAATAACATTTCAAATGGACAAAGAAAGGAAATTAAAATTATCTACGATTTTATAAGCATGATGGGGTAACTAATGTTGACATCTCTTGCTCTCAAGGAAATTGTCGATAATTAAACTGTAAATATTTTTATGAATTTTTGGACTTTTATGTACGGGAAAACGAACGCTTTTTGTTCAAATGGTGTTTTTATAGCCTCAGCCATGTGGCAAGAGAGAGTACATATCATTTGATACGGCCTTAACGTGGCTAATCGAAATAACGGTTTTAGATGCTAGGTCTCCTTGGACTAAATCCATTTCAGGACACTTGGAGTCGATCTGGCGATGTCCGTCCGTCTGTCAGCTGACTGGTGCGCATTATAATTCTCGAAGGGAGTATTTGATTTGGTCTAAACTTGGTAAATCGTAATATTATTATCAAATTTAGATCGAGTTCGGATATAGGCAATATTTTCAAAAAAGTACTTTACTGCACAGATAATCCGACTTTGCTAATCCTAATATTTGCATCAGTGCTAGGTCAGGCGCGCAAATGGACAATATCGGTCCACTCTATCAAGTATCTCACCCACAAAGAGTCAAAATTTGGAATAATTATAATTCTTATAAAATGTGGTGTAAATGTCCGTTTGTCTTAAAATAACACACATCACAATATTTTTATTAACCCAAGGTCTGGTGTGAAGATGGAATATATCGGTCCACTCCTTCTGGTACCTCCTCCACAAAGGGTCAAAATGTTGAATATCCATGATGCTCATAAAACGCGAAATCAACATCAGATTCTATTCGGACTTTGTACATCTCAATATTTCCATCAACACAATATCTGTTACAAAGATGGTAGAGATCGGATAAATTCTTCTGGTACCTCCCCCACATAGGGTTCAAGATTTTGAAAAACAAAACGCTCAAAGAAAACGAAATAAGCATCTAACTTTATTCAAATTTGACACATCCAAATATTTTTGCTACCGCAAGATCTGTTTTCAAGATTATAGCTGTCTACCAACCCCTTGTGGTACCACACCCACAAAGGATCACAATTTCCTATGCTTATGTCTGTCATAACTTGCGAAATAAGTCGGTTATTCTTTACAACTTTTTTTCTATTTTTTTTATTCTAAATTTTTCTTTTAACCAGAAATCTGACATGAATATGTAATTTATCGGAATTTATGATTTCGCATTATATTGGATATAAATGTTCGATTTCCTTCAAATTTTGCACATACCAAAATTTGTATCTGTATTAGATGAAGTATGGAAATGGAATACTTCGGTCCGCTATATCTGGTACCTCAAAAAATTTTCAAAAATTTGCACATATCTCATATAAAGTATAGGAAGTAGTCGATATAGTTCAAATCTGGCACGTTGTAATATTTTTATCAGTCTTACGTCAGATACGATTTGGTCAATATTCGCCAACTGTTCCGAAACCTCCTCTATAAAGGTTCAACAGTTTGAATAATCATAACTCAAGGCTGGATGTATACAGGGTGAGATGAAAAAACTGCAACCAACTTCAGAATGCTGTCATTTCTATGTCACTCGTCCGACAGCTTTTAAAATTATTCCAGCGACAGCTCATTATATTGTTTACAAGCGTACAAAAACATTTTGGTGAGAATTTTCCAGAAAAAATGCTATTCGTGATGGAATTCAAGAGTGATAGTGTGATTTATTTATATTTGGCTGGAAAACCACAAGTGGCTATCGTTAGAGTACTCCAGTATTTAAAGGTGAATAAGTCTTTTGTGCCTCGTACCATCGCTCGTTACCGTGATACTGGTAGCGTAGCCCGACGTGAAGGAAGTGGACGGAAGAAAAGAGCAACATCAGCAGATATGATTCGAAAAGTAAAGAAACTACTTGATCGAAACCCGCGTCGCTGTGGCCGAAAAATGGCTCGTGAGCGGAACATATCGCAATATTCCATTCGGCAAATATGGAAAAATGAGCTCGTTTTTTACTTGCCAAAGATGTCAGCTGGCCTTCGGTTGGCCACCAGAACTCAAGCGCCGGCCATGGTGATAGTGTGGGCCGCCATAACAGCTGATGATAGCTATCCGCACGTTATAATCGACCGTGGCATCAGAATAAATGCCGAATATTATCGCGAAAATATTCTGAGGGGTGTACTAAAGCCTTGTGTACGCAAACATTTTGGCCGTAGACCTTGGACATTCCAACAGAACTCATCACCATCGCACTCAGCAGGTGCCACCCAAGAATGGTTAAAAAATGAGATTTTTCGCTTCATTTCCAGCGCACAATGGCCACCAAAATCTCCGAATACCAATCCGTTGGACTATTGTGTCTGGAGTATTTTGGAAAGCAAGGTTGGCACTAAAAAATACCAAAGTGTCGATCACCCACGATGTGCCAAAATACAGCAGAACAACATTCGGGCAGCGTGTGACGTTTTCATTGGCCGTTTGAAGGCCATAATTCGTGCCAAAGGTGACCAATTCGAACAAATCTAAAGTTATTCTAAAATTTGATGCTATTACCGACATTTTTTGCTTTCATTCAATAAAATGTAACAATTATGGCGTTTGACATAGTTGCAGTTTTTTTAGCTTACCCTGTATACGTCATCAGCATAAAATTCTATCTCGATTTAACGATATCCGTCCTTGTGTCCGTCTATCCGTCTGTGGAAATCACTCTAGCCTCGGAACGAAATGAAATAGATTTATAAAATTTTACTCGAATGTATATTATGTCTGCAGGACTTTTGGTATTGAAAATGGGCGATGTAGGTCCACCTTTTTTGCATAACGGCACCTCCTGATATTCTGTATTTGTATGATTTTAACGACATTATTCACCGGAATTATTTCAAATTTTGTATCTGAAGTTCGTAATGGATACTACAGCCTAAGACAGAAAATTGTCTGTGCATGTCTACGTCTTCGTATAGCCCCCATATAACGGTACCCGCTATATTCGGTATTTTGATGATTTTAGCTACATTATAAAAAGATTGTTCTTCAAGTTTCGCATTTAAATATTGTAATAACTTATGACAAAAGTTGCCTATGCAGGTCCACGTCGTCGTATAAGCATTCGGAATTTTTAAGATTTTAACAGAATTTTTAACGGATTTTATTTTTTTGAAATTGCCAAATTTGTACTAAATGATCTCTTTTTTGTAAAGACTTGCAAATTTATTTTTGATGTCGAAATAATTTAAATTGTAATTTTCATCTAGAAAATATGCAGATGAAAGATTCATTTCGATACCGTATTTATTTGATATCAAAACAAGTTAAAAAGTATCAGTCGGTTTAGCTGACAGATGTATACCCTCACCCAATGTATGATTATTTAAATATATTTTGACTTGTGTTATAATTATTCAAGTTGCTGATGACAATCCATTTCGTATCGGTCCTAAATAAATATGATATAAATATTGCGATTCGCCAGTTTTGGACAATATTGGTTACATACTTACGTATGTGTGAAATTTGAAGAGAGTTGGATACTTTTTTCGCTTTCTTTGAGCGTTTTGTTTTTCAAATCTTGAACCCAATGTGGGAGAGGTACCATAAGAAATGGTCCGATCTCTACCATTTTTATAACAAACCTTGAGTTGATGAAAATATTGATATGTACCAAGTCTGAAATGGAATTAGATATTAATATCGTTTTTTTTTTTAAATCGATGTGTGAAATTTGAAGAGAACCGAATGTTCATGTCGGATTTTATGATCGTTTTGGTTATTCAAAATTTTGACCCTTTGTAAGGGAGTTGCCAGAAGAAACGGTCCGATGTCCACCTTCTTTATAACAGATTCTGTGTTTATGAAAATATTGAGATGTGCCAAGTCTGAATGGAATCTGATGTTAATTTCGCATTTTATGAGCTTCATGGATATTCAAAATGTTGACCTTTTGTGGGGGAGGAACCAGAAGAAGTGGACCGATATATTCCATCTTCACCCCAGAACTTGGGTTAATACAAATATTGTGATGTGTGTAATTAAAAGACAATCGGACTCTTACATCGCATTTTATAAGAGTTATAATTATTATTATCCCTGTATACGATATTTTGATGATTTAATTTCAAGTTTCTAATTTGAATATGGTAATGGCTTATGACAAACAATGCCTATGTAGGTCCACGTCGTATAGACCCCAATAGACGGCTATATTTGGTGTTTTTAAAATTTTAACAGAATTTTTTAAGAATTTTATTTTTTGAAAATTTTTAAATTCGTTCCAAATGGTGGAGGGCATTCAAAGTTCGGTCCGGCCGAACTTACTGCTTTTTAACTTGTTTTAAATTCATATACTATTTAGACTTGCCGAAAATTTAGGACATTTGACTTGATTTTGAAAATATTTTTACAGCACTGTTTTTAACACATGTTCATTCTTAAATACTCATAGCTACCTGTGCTCAATGTTTCCGTTTTAAAAATTATTATATTTGTTTTTGACTAACGTCATTCAAAAAAAGAAACAGAAACCATAAATATATCATCACTTTTATAAAGAACCCATTAAAAAAAAAAAAACAATTCATTTAAAACTTTTATTGAATTTGTTTACCCCAGTCAAAATATTTATGACACTTTATTATTGAAATTGTGAGGATAATAAACAAGTACCGTTGTTTCAACTTTACAAGTACTTTTCAGAGAAAATCACTTTACATGACTCCATAAAATGTTGCAATGACTCAATGACTGTCCAGTGCAATCAAGCAATGGCTCACACAGCTGTGACTTTTGGCATTAACGATGTTTATGTGATTGGATTACGTGTATGGCTACTTTTATTGGCAATATAAATTTTATTTGCATTTATTGGCTGGTATAAGAATTTACAATTGTATTATGGAGACTCTGAAAAATTTTGTGGGAAAATAAAATTTACCAAAACAAAATCAAACAATTATGGTATGGGTATGAAATTGGGGCAATCCTTATCGACCCATCTATTTATGATTGAAATTGTTACTCAAACACTATGATTGGAAGACATTTACATTTGCCATAACTTAATGTTACATTCGCCAGCTTAATTAAGTTTACTTCCTTCTTAAGTGGCGTGTAAATATTTCGAAAATCATTTCAAAACATCATCACATATTTACTTACCATGGCGAAAAAAAAAAACACATAAAAAAGCTGTAAGTTCGGCCGGGTCGAACTTTTAAAACCCTCCACCATTTGGTACGAATTTTTCCAAAAAAAAATTAAAAAAAAAAAAATAATAATAAAATCCGTTTAAAATTATGTTAAAATCTTAAAAATACCAAATGCCTATACGACGACGTAGACCTGCATAGGCAACTTTTGTCATAAGTTATTACAATATTTAAATGCGAAACTTGAAGAAAAATCTGTTTATAATGTAGCTAAAATCATCAAAATACCGAATACAGGGGGTACCGTTATATGGGGGCTAAACGAAGGCGTGGACCTGCACAGACAATTTTCTGGCATGGGCTGAAGTATCCATTACGAATTTCACATGAGAAATTTGAACAATCCCGGTAAATAATGTCGCTAAAATCTTTAAAATAGCGAATATCGGGGGGTACGGTATATGGGGGCTATATGATAACTTGGACCTACATGGCCCATTTACGAACTTAACCTGCCTACTGGCAAAATATACATGTGTGCAAAATTTTAGCCTTCTATCTCAATTTGTTCGAAAGATAGCGTTATTACAACAGACAGACGGACAGACAGACAGACATGGCTAAATCGCTGATCAAGAATATATATACTTTGTTGGGTCTGACATGAGTATTTTGAGGAGTTACAAACGGAATGACAGAGTTAATATACCCTCCATATTATGGTGGAGGGTATAAAAACGTTGGTTATGCGATTTTATGTTTGTCATTTGAGAAGGGGGATAAATAAACATCATGTTTGTGTCTTAAGTCTTTTGTTTTCATTATGCGAAAATTACTCATGTAAATAACGCACCCATAAAAATCACTGGGAGTTGATGGCGTTTTCTTTCTATTTGTTTGTTGTATTTTTCAAGCGTTCCTCAAATTATCTCATAACATAAAAGTGTACAATAAATTTAGCCAAAATGAAAAATTAAGCTTTCCCATGGTTCAGTGATCGGCGACAATAACACACACACACACACAGAGGCCAAAAACGATGAAGCCAGAGGAAATTGAGATTGCCAAGACTTTATGAAAACCTAATTTTTTCTGGTTGTTTGACGGTTTGGGCAAGTGATCAGAATAAATGAATCTCATTAAAATTGTGGTGGAATTTATGTGGCTGCAAGAAGATTTTTTCGTGCATTTTTTTGTTTTATTTTTTGAAATTGTTTGTATGTACTTCATCTTTTTGTTTTGGCTGTAATTAAGGTAGTCAGCGTTTTTTTTTTATCATAATTTTTTTTTACCCACAACATTAGACATTAGTTGGGTTGTGGTAAAATATGCCAACTCTTGGCTTACTGACGACTGACGATGATCATCATCATCAGCATTGTTGTTTGTTTTTCTAAACCACAGCCACACAAAACCCCTTGTGACCCATTTTTCGTTCTCTCTCTATATCTATCTTCTCATACTTTGAAGATATGAGAAGAATTTCTAACAGCAAACGGTAGATGATGGGTTTGGTGGGGCTCGTGTTGTTTTGATGTTGTTAGTTTTTGGTGTTTTTGTTTGAATTTGTGGCTAGTAGTCTTGGTATATTGAACAAAAAAATTTATTTGCAAAATATATTTCAACTTGGTATGGCTTTTTATGGGCGTTGTTTATTTATGATGTCAGATTTTTATAAAGAATTTTTGAAATAAGGGTGGATCCTATAGGAGTTGCCTTTTGACTTATGTCATATGCGTTGAAACGTACTCGCCCAATTATGAATTTAGCAAATATCTACAAAATAAAACAAATATGAAATATTTCCTGATTTATATCAAGCAATTACATGATTGGTTTATTGGTGAGGGAGGTGGAGAAAATGGAGAACTCTTTCCTCGTAAGAACCTTTCTCAGCTAAAAAAAATTACACTTCCGGCTAGTACAGTTGTTGGAATGTTTTGTAGACTCTAACCCTTTGGATGATAATGTTCAATATTGTTCCAGTATAGCATCCATATAATATTAGGTATACCGACTTTTTGCATTTTAATGATTTTATCCACAATTTTTCGTCATATAGAATTTGCCAATTGGGGTTTGTGCAGGTAAATGATAATAGATAGATTTTATCTTAAAAGAATTGAAAAAGCTATAAGTTCGGCTGGGTCGAGCTTTGAATACCCTCCACCATTTTTCGAACAAAAATAAAATCCGTTTAAAATTATGTTAAAATCCTAAAAATACCGAATGTAGCCGTTATATTAGGGTCTATACGAAGACGTGGGCGTTCAAATGTGAAACTTGAAAAAAATCGGTGAATAATGTCGCTAAAATCATAAAAATAGCGAATATAAGGAGGAACCATGGGGGCTATACCAAAACGTCGACCTGCACAGACAATTTTCTATCATATGCTGTAGTATCCATTACGAACTTCAAATACCAAATTTGAAACAATTCCGATTAATAATGTCGCTAAAATCATCAAAATACCGAATATCGGGAGGTAACGTTATATGGGGGCTATACGAAGACGTGGACCTGCTCCGACAATTTTCTGTCATAGGCTGTAGTATTCATTACGAACTTTAAATACCAAATTTGAAACATTTCCGGTGAATAATTCCGCTTAAATCATCGAAATACCGAATATCGGGAGGTACCGTTATATGGAGGCTATACGAAGACGTGGACCTGCTCCGACAATTTTCTGTCATAGGCTGTAGTATTCATTACGAACTTTAAATACCCAATTTGAAACGTTTCCGGTGAATAATTCCACTTAAATCACCAAAATACCGAAAATACGGAGGTACCATTATATGGGGGCTGTACCAAAACGTGGACCTACATGGCCCATTTTCAATACTTAAAGTTCTGAAGATAAAAAAATATACATTTGAGTAAAATTTTATCAAGCAACTTCATTTCGTTCGGAAGCTATGGTGATTTCCACAGAGGGGCGGACATCGCATAGAATTTTATGCTGATCAAGAATATACAGGGTGAGATAAAAAAACTGCAACTGCAGATTTTCGTGGCCATTGTGCGCTGGAAATGAAGTGAGGAACCACATTTTATAACCATTCTTGGGTGGCGCGATGGTGCTGAGTGCGATGGTGTTCTGTTGGAATGTCCAAGGTATGCTGAAAGTGTGCACCTTCTGTTGGCCACCAGAACTCAAGTGCCGGCCATGGTGATGGTGTGGGCCGCCATAACAGCCGATGGTCGTTCTCCGCTCGTATTAATCGACCATGGCATTAGAATAAATGCCGAATATTATGGTGAAAATATTCTGGAGGGTGTATTAAAGCCTTGGGCATGCAAATATCCAAAATACCGCAAAGCAGCATTGGACAGCGGGTTTATTGGCCGTTTTAAGGCCATAATTCATGCCAAAGCGACCAATTTGAACAAATCTAAACTTATTCTAAAATTTGCTGATGTATACAGATTTCACTAAAAATGTCAAATTTTGAAGCAATCGACAAGAAGCTGTGGTACGAGATAAGCTAAAAATATTGTGTTTTCCAACTAAAATTCATGGTTGCTAATAGCAATATCAATACTATCGCAATCCGTACTTAAACAGGGCACTGAATTCTTCAAATTTATCTTCTATGTCGTATGTCCGAATTTTTATTCAACCTTTCCACAATCTTTTGTACTCTTCTCAATCTATGGCTTAGCTAGGTTATATATTCATCCACATCCAAAATCTCACACTTTTTTCATAAGTTTCATCAATAACAACCCCACATTACCCTCTTCAAATAATTAGAATTATTTTTAGCAAAAGAATCCAACAAAGATCGCCTAAATAACATCCATTTAAAGAAAACCAGTTATCAAACACATTTTTTTGAAAGCGAAACCTTGTTCACAAAAACAAATTCTCATCAAACATCATCATCTCAACAAGCCCGACAGACAGACAGACAGTCAGCTTTTTGACAACTTGAAAATATTCATTAGAGCTCTTGTGATGATTGTTAATGTCCATACTGGGTTATGTTAATTTATGTACATTCTTAATATTTTAACGAAAACACACACAAGCGTGTAGAACGGTTTGGGATTTCAGTGAAATCTCTTGAAAAGCCGCATTTTTTTTTCATTTGTTGGGAACTTTCTAAATATGGTAAGGCCAGAGATTTTGACAAAATCTGTTTGGAAATAGATGTCAGTTGGTTTTGGAAATAATAAGTATGTGTTTAAAAATTAGATTTGTGTTAAACAAACAAGTATATATATAATTAGGGGGGAAACTAATATAATAATTAATGGTTAATAATTTAATTTGGGCATTGGTTGTTAAGATGACTGACTGAGTGATGGTTTCATCAATGACCATGGTAACGGCTAAAGTAAAAGTCTTAAAATTGATGATTGATTGCCTTGGTCCCCTAGATGTGGATTACTATTGGCGCGTGGACGAATCTTATGCTAATCAGAAATAAACATATACACTTTGTTGGGACTAAAATCCTTATTTCGAGAAGTCACAACCAGAATCGCAATTTTAATGTAGCCTCCATACTTTGATGTAGGGTGTAAAAAAAACTCAAGCATTTCCCAGAAATAATACATTTTTTTACAAAAGAGTTTTTAAATCTTAATGGTAAAACCGGGGTCTGCTGTAAATCAAAACCCCAAAAAATCGAGTAAAATTTTGTTAAATACTTTATCCTGAGAGTTTCCCAAAACCCAGACTACTTTTTCAAAATTCTTGCTTTGCTTTATCAGTCACTCAACCTTTTTATACCCTACACCACATAGGGGTAAGGGTATTACGTCGTTCCGCATCTGTTTGTAAAATGGAGAAGGAAGCGAGATAGACACATAGTGATTTTTGAGGATCTTCATAGAATCACTTTCTGAGTATATTTATGCAAGCCCATCCGTCTGTCCATGTGTTTTTGTTGACAAAATGCAGGTCGCATTTATTATTCGATTGAGATGAAATTTTCCAAACAATATTTGTTTGGCCCAAGGACGAACCCTATTGAGATTAGAGAGAGTCAGTTTAAGATTAGATATAGCTTCTATACATTTTTTCCACCGATCTCAGGTTAATTGTGCACCGAATGGCCAATATCAGTCCAAATGACCTGAATTTTGGCACATCCAACCGGATTCAGTCTAGAAGCAAGTACATCAAGTTCAGATGCAGCTATAGCTCCCATATACATGTTTCATCGGATTTGGGGTTTTAAGTCCCTCAAATTCGTAATATGTACTCCACAACCAAAATCTTGGAAATAAGTGTTTAAAATTTTGTCATGATCGGTTCAGATTTGGATGTAGCTCCCGACATATCGTTTTCCGAGTTTAGATTTTTTGGGCACCAAATGGATAGTATCAGCCCAAATGGGCTGAATTTTGGTAATTCCGACTGAATTTATCCTAGAAACAAGTACTACAAATTTGGTGAAAATCGATTCAGATATAGCTATAGCATCCATATTCATACGATTTGGGGTTTTTAGTCCCTCACAAGTGTTCAAATTTGGATATACAGGCTGATATAAAAAACTGCAACAAACTCAAATGCCATAATTTTTAATTTTATTGAATTAAAGCAAAAAATTCGGCAATAGCATCAAATTTTAGAATAAATTTAGATTTGTTTGAATTGGTCACCTTTGGCACGAATTATGGCCTTCAAACGGCCTATGAAACCGTCACTCGCTGCCCGAATGTTGTTCTGCGGAATTTTGGCCCATTCCCGGCCAAGAGCTTGCTTCAGGTGATTGACACTTTGGTATTTTTTAGTGCCAACTTTGCTTTGCAAAATACTCCAGACACAATAGTCCAACGGATTGGTATTCGTAGATTTTGGTGGCCATTGTGCGCTGGAAATGAAGCGAGGAAGCTTATTTAGTAACCATTCTTGGGTGGCGCGTGCTGAGTGCGAAGGTACTGAGTCCCCCTCCTGAATATTTTTGCGATAACAATTCGGCAGTTCACCACTTTCGGAGATTTGGTGTTTTAAGTCCCCCACATGCGTAATATGCAACCCACAAGCAAAATCTCTGGTACCAGGTATCAGATACAGCTCAGAAGTTAGTGTTTAAAATTTTGTCAGGACCAAATGGCTAATATTAGCCCAAATGGAGCGAATTTTGGCATTTCCGACCGAATTCAGCCTAGAATCATGTTCTTAAAATTTGGCTATAGGTCTCATATATATGTTTCATCCGATTTGGTGTTAAAGTCCCTCACATGCGTAATATGCACTCCACAACAATGGTATTTGATATCGGGACACATCCGACAATCTTCGAAAATACCTCTGCCAAATTTGGTCGAGATCATTTCAGATTTTTATATAGCTTCGTTATACATCTTCATTCGATTTTACGATTATTTCTCACCATATACTTAATATCAGCCCAAATTGCATAGATTTTTTCATACTCAACCGAATTATACCATTTAGTGAAACTTGGCCCTTCGATCTAGTGCTCCAATAAATATTTTTTAATATAATATTCCTCGAAGTTATATCATGTTCTACGCAACAATTTTATTTGGTTCATAGTTGGTATCATCTCTTCACATAAATTCCCAATAATTTTTTTTTGTTACGTGAGCTCTAATAAATATGCATAATGGTGTAGGGTATTATATAGTCGGCCTCGCCCAACTTTTGACCTTTCCTTACTGGTTTAAATATTCCCTCCTAACAAATGGTCGAACATTTCATCATTACTGGTATACTCCCAACACATATGTCAAAAATAATTATTGTTTATTGGCAATAAATCGCTAAATTGCTGTTCACTCCCCGGCCATATTTTCCTAGACCTATAATTTATGTCGACGAAAATTACAAAACTACACCTACCAAGAAATATCCCACATATCTTGTTTTACAAAAGTTTTTCGTCATTTAGTTCTCTCGGCAAGCAAACGATTCAAGGTAATCGCAATGCATTGCCCCCATAAGTTTTGAGGTGCATCAAAATTGTTTTTCAAAGTCAAGTTCGTTGCTTAAGTCTTTTGTTTTCTTAAAAAAAAACACAACAAAATTCCTTGGCTTCCATTGGTTTTATTTAAAAAATTAAAAAAAAAAAAATAAAACAAACAAAATAGCTAAACTACAAAACATTCGATGTAACTATGATTGCAGGTTTTATTTTATTTCTTGTTTTCTATAAACAAAAGATCAGATCCAGCATTTTTTACTATATACGAATAGTGTAACCTTGGTTAACAGGTTTGTGTTTGTTTTTTTGTTCATCGATGTTTTTGCCTAAAATGATGAATTCATGGATGCAGCGCAAAAGATGCCACCAGAAATGGCGTGGATGTTGCCGCTACAAAAGGCCTTTAAAAGAATTCATTGACTTTAAGCTACCGTCGTTGCAATGGTGGCTGGCAACAACAACCAAAACATCTTATTATTGGCAGATGCTGAAAATCGATAAACCGAACCTATAACAATGTCATGAAGATCAAAGCCAGCAAGCGTCGTGTTTGTTGAATCGTGGAATTGGAAATAAGGAAATCAAAAATGTAAGGGGTCGCATTTAACAAGTTGAAAAGTAGTATCGTGAAGGTTACAAAAGCTTGTAAGGTATATTTGCTTACACTTATAAGATGGTCCTTTTTAGTACCAACATTAGGAATCGAAAAAATGAATCTGGTAGACATAATAAAAAACCAGTAAAGAAAGCCTTAAAGTCGGGCGGGGCCGACTTTATGATACCCTACACCACTTTGCTAATTTAGTAGAGCTCCACATAACAATTAAAAGTTTTTATGGGAGAATTCAATCATACACGCTATGATTATAACTATAATTTAAAGTTCAAAAGACTCAATATGCCGAAGCATTTGTATCTTTTAAATTCGGACTTGTATTGCCCATTTGGTGCACAATTAAATTTGAAATCGGATAAAGATATATATGGGAGCTATATCAAATCGGAACCGATCTCGATAAAATTTGGCAAAGATATTTCTGAGGGGTATTCGATATATTTCCCTGAAAATCGTTGTTACGGAGTGCATATTACGGCTGTGGGTAACAAATATGACAAATCGGATGAACAGTATATATGGGAGCTATAGCTATATCGGAACCGATTTTCACCAAATTTTACATACTAGCTTCTAGACTCAATTCGGTCGTAAGTGCCAAATTTCATCCCATTTGGGCAAATATTAGACGTTTGGTGCACAATAAAAGGTAAATCGGACGAAGTTATATATGGGAGCTATATCCAAATCTGAACCGATCTGGATAAAATTTAGCAAATGTATTTCTGAGCTGTATTTGATATATTTCCCCAAATATTGGTGTTACAGAGTGCATATTACGGCTGCGGAGGACAAAAATAACAAATCGGATGAACCATATATATGGGAGCTATAGTCATATCTGAACCGATTTCGATCAAATTTGGCATACTTATTTTCAGATCCAATCTGATCGTACGTGCAAAATTCCATACAATTCGGGCTGATATTACACGTTTGGTGCACTCATCTGGATATGGCAATAAATGCGAACTGTACTTTGTTTACAAAAATACATGGACAGACGGACGGACATGCATAACTCGACTCAGAATGTGATTCTATGCAGATCATCAAAAGGAACTATGGGTCTATCTCGTTTCCTTTTGCCTGTTACAAACAAATGCACAAAGACATAATACCCTGACCACCTTGTGGTGTAGGGTATGATAAGATTTCAAATACCCGGTAAATGGAAAAGTTGCTTATTAATGGGTATATATCAAAGAGACCATAAATAAGGACGTGTGTCGGTAGAAATTAGGAAGTAATAGAAAGTATTCAAAACACGATTTTATTAATATTTAAATGCTAAATGAGTTCCTAAAAATTTTGCGCTTTTACGTAAATGTGGAACACTCGAATATATCACTGCGAGAATAGCTATTCTCAGCTATATGTAATGCTTCGACCACATGCCTAGTCCGAAAGGATTGTAATTTGACAGTCTTCTACCATTTAATAAGTCCTTTAAGATTTGGTTCAGTCAACAAATAGCAATATTTTAAAATTTTATTTTCAATAGTATTATTAATATGGATTCAGGAATCATCTTAAAGTATTGGATAGCTGGACCAGACATTTACACTTATATTTATCTGGGTAAACACAGGGTGAGATGAAAAAAAAACTGCAACCAACTTAAAACTGCTGTCATTTCTAACGCACTCATCCGACAGCTGTTAGAATTATTCCAGTGATAGCTCAATATATTGTTTACAAGCGTACAAAAGCATTTTGCTGAGAATTTTTCAGAAAAAAAAGTTATTTGTGATTTAATTCAAACGTGATAATGTGATATCTTATATTTGGCTGTAAAACCACAAGTGGCTATCGTTAGAGAACTCCAGAATTTAAATTTGAATAAATCGTTTGTGTCTTGTACCATCGGTCCTTACCGTGATACTAGTAGCGCAGCCCGACGTCAAGGAAGTGGACGGAAGAAAACAGCAACATCGGCAGAAATGGTTCGAAAGGTAAAGAAGCGACTTGATCGAAATCCGCGTCGCAGTGGCCGAAAAATGGCTCGTGAGTTGAACATACCGCAATATTTCATTCGGCAAATATTGAAAAATGAGCTCGTGGTAAAGCCATTGAAATTCCAAAAAGTGCAAGAAGTTACACCGCAGCTGAAAGAAAACTGACTTAAAAGCGCTAAAGAGTTGCTTCGCTTGGCCGAAAGTGGTGAACTGTCGAATTTGGTTTTCTCCGATGAGAATACATTCGTTGTCCAGCAGTTTGTAAACAAACAAAATGATCGTGTTTATTTCCCAAAGAGGTCAGCAGAAAATGCACACCTTCGGTTGGCTACCAGAACTCAAGCGCTGGCCATGGTGATGGTGTGGGCCGCCATAACAGCCGATGATCGCTCTCCGCTCGTATTAAGCGACCGTGGCATCAGAAAAAATACCGAATATTATCCCGAAAATATTCTGGAGGGTGTATTAAAGCCTTGGGTACGCAAACATTTTGGCCGCAGACTTTGGACATTCCAACAGGACTCAGCACCATCGCACTCAGCACGCACCACCAAAGCATGATTACAAAATGAGATTCATCGCTTAATTTCCAGCGCACAATGGTAACCAAAATCTCCGGATCGCAATCCGATGGACTTTTATGTCTCAACCTCAATCAAGCGCTTCACCGGGAATGGGCCAAAATACGGCAGAACAACATTAGGGCAGCGTGTAATGGTTTCATTGGCCGTTGGAAGGCCATAATTCGTGCCAAAGTTGACAAATTCGAACAAATTTTAACTTATTCTAAAATTTGATGCTATTTCCGATTTTTTTTTTGCTTTTATTCAATAAAATTACAAAAAAAAAAAAAAAAAAAATAAGAATTATGGATTTTGACTTTGTTGCAGATTTTTTATCTCACCCTGAACTTTATCGTGGTATCCTTAATTAAATTGTTGTGTAGTTTTTTACTGTTAGCCTAATATCATTGCAAACATGTTGTGGGTCAATGAGACCTAGACCTAGACCTGCACAGATAATTTTCTGTCATAAGCTGTAGTATCCATATCGAACTTCAAATACCAAATTTGAAACAATTCCGTTGAATAATGTCGCTAAAATCATCAAAATACCGAATATCGGGAGGTACCGTTGTATGGGGGCTATACGAAGATGTGGACCTGCACAGATAATTTTCTGTCTTAGGCTGTAGTATCCATTTCGAACTTCAAATACTTAATTTGAAACAATTTCGGTGAATAATGTCGCTAAAATTATCAAAATACCGAATATCGGGAAGTACCGTTATATGGGGGCTATATTAAAACGTGGACCTACATGGCCCATTTACGAACTCAGCCTGCCTACTGGAAAAATAAATATGTGTGCAAAATTTTTGCCTTCTATCTTAATTCGTTCGAAAGATAGCGTGATTACAACACACAGACAGACAGACGGGCAACGCTTAATCGACTTAGAATTTTACGCTGATCAAGAATATATATACTTTGTGGGATCTGACATGAGTATTTCGAGGAGTTACAAACGGAATGACAAAGTTAATGTAGGGTGGAGGGTATAAAAAACATACAAACATTTTCCTCTTTTATGGATATAGATTTTTATATATGGAATACTTTATAGAGTCGACGACGAACATTTAGAGGAGTAACTAAGAAATTTCATTTTTCTTTAAAATGTAGAAAAATTCGATCGAAAATATAATTTTTGCTATGATCATGATAGATCTTAAGAAGGTGGTTTTCGCACACGACATGGTCCATGGTTATAAATTTGTATCTCTTCGAAAAGCGTTTAAAATCCGTTGACGGACCTTGTACCATTATTGCCCATGTGCTAAAAACGTATGCCATAACGAACAAATCAGTCCTTCCTACACCACTAGGGTGCAAGTAATCAAACTTTTTATGGAGGGAAATTGGAAAGCTGGTAAAACAAGTTGCAAGGCTGAAGGAGAGTGACCGAACGATAAACGATATTGTAAAAAAATTAAATCCCATCAAATCTCTTGATTTTGTAAAACATGTACATAAAATTGTTTTATTTCTTCCTTTCTTTCTCGATTACCAAAAACTAGAATTTGACTCACATGTTTGAGGTTTTTTGTATGGGGGGGTATTACCAAAATAACCAAAAAGCATTTTATTTGAAACCAAATTATATGCATTCATAAATCAAAAGCATTCATAATTTCACAAGAATAGAAGAACAAGTTTTTTTTGAAGGTAGTATTTTTATAAAAACCATTTTTTGTTCACAAGACTCGATTTGGCTATTTCAATATGATTCTATTTGGTTGAACTCACCTTGAATGCTGCTATGCTGTTGGTTTTTTTTTTTGTTTTTTGGTTTTGTAGATATTTGTTAGATGTCGCACACACAAAAAATTCTAAAAACTGAAATTGAACAAATCTATTAATTTTATTTTTGCAATTTTTAAATATTTCTTTTTCTTGAAAATTTATTTAAATTTTGTTCCACATTTTTTTTTCTGGTGGCGTGCACTTATTACTGCTTATAATTACGATTCTTTCTTTATGGAGAAGAAATTCCCACTCTTTTAATGAGGTTGGTTTCTTTCTTCTCCCTTCATTCAAGTTTAGAGATTTTTCTTTATGATTTTTTCTTTTTTATTTTTCGTTTTAAAATTCTATTTAAACATGAACGAACCAAAAAAAAATGGAGTACTGCCAAAGAAGATAATTTCTATTACCGAGAAGCGCAGACGCGTCACGAAAGTTGTCTTGATTGTGTCTTTTGGTGTTGTTGCTGTTATTGCCTGGCGAAGAGTTACAAAAATGCAGACAAACAAGTCTGCGCACTGCAATGCGTTATGGCTCAGAACTGCCACCAGTGCCACATCGAAGGCCCAAATAGAGTAACGTTAAACGCAACTTGAAGGTATACAACCCGACCGGCTAGCCAACAGTAGCAACCTGGTGGTTAAGCTTTGCAAAGGCCCAAAACAAAACACACAGACACAACAAAAAAAATCCAATTCAGTCGTTACTATCCGTTAACTTGTTTTGAAACGTACCACCACGTACCACAGTCGCTCTATAACTGAAACTTCAACATAACCACAAAGCATCATTTGGAGCACAGGCGATATGAGATGGTGGCAGCAACAACTAAACGCTACTATGTCTGAGCACACAATACTCTTTTTCTCTTCGTCTTGTGTTGTGCCAACGCTCGTGGTATAGCCGCCTAGGCAGGTGTTAAATATCTCGCGAGCAGCCATGGTTTTCCAACAAAATTTCAAAGAACAAGTTTTGAGCCAACAACAAGCAAATTTGCACAAAAAGAAGTGAGAGTTGGATGTGCTCTTTGGTTCTCTTTAATTTAGTACTAAAATAGTACTAAAATGTCGTAGTAAAACAACACCATGCAGATTTTATGAATGGTTTTGCATTGAGTTTTGAAAAGCTACTCTCGAACATGTCAAAGGTGGAGATCATTTTGGGGAGGTTTGTTGCTTAAGTCTTTTGTTTTTCGTTTTCGAACTGAACCCTTTTTAAGTGCAGACAATTTTTCAAGTAAATTAAAATGGTTTTGTTTTCTCAGACATTGAAGTTGCTGAATGGTTGGGTATAAAGGTTTGTTAGTTTTCTAATAATAGCTAAGTAAGCAAAAGCTATAACTCTACAACACTACAATATGTTGGAAGCCCAATTATGTCCGAATCCGTTTTGGAAGATTTTGTCTTTGAAATAATGCCCAGACCGGGGGCATTTACCCAATATTTACGCACTCCATCGTGATGTAAGGTGTTCAAAACAATTTCACACGAAAGTTGTGGTCCATTTTACAGTTAAATATAATCCAATGGTCATCTAAAATGCGAGACTTCTTCCCCATCCTTAATATTCTTCTCATGAAAAAATCCGATTTTTGGTCCATTTGAACCCGTAAATGTACATATTTAAAAACAATAGGCTTTAATTCTGGCCCTACCCCTAACCTATGCAACATATCGTGAGGATCGGACGATAATTGCAACCTGCATATAATACCTTCAACACATATTGTTGTATGGTGTAGAAAAGTTTTTGAAAATATACAATTCAAAATTGTAAGTCAAATTCGAAAAAATAGCGATAAAATATTGACAAAAAATAATTTCATTTTTATTGGCGTATTTATCTTAAATTCTATGATTTTTTAGCCAGAGGCCATTTGGAATTAGTGAGAATTGTCAAAATCAGTCCAGCGGTTCTTGATTTATAAACGGAATAACTAACACCAATTTCTTGTACATATACAGGGTGAGATAAAAAACTGCAACAAATTCGAACGCCATACATTTTTTTACATTTTTTACATTTTTATACCCTCCACCATTCTGTGGAGGGTATATTAACTTTGTTATTTCGTTTGTAACTCAAACAACAATGTATATATATTCTGGATCAGAGTAAAATTCTAAGACGATCTAGCGATGTCTGTCTGTGTGTCTGTCAGTCTGTTTGTTGTAATCACGCTATCTTTCGAACGAATTGAGATAGCCAGTTAAAATTTTGCATACATGCATAGTTTACCAGTAGGCTGTTCGTAAATGGGCCATTTCGGTCCACTTTTTCGTATAGCCCTACTATAACGGTACCTCCCGATTTTCAGTATTTTCATGATATTAGTGATATTATTTACCGGAATTATTTAAAATTTCGTATTTGAAGTTCGTAATGGGTGCTACAGTCTATGACAAACATTTTTGTATGCAGGTCCAAATTTTCGATACCCCCCATATAACGGTACCTACCGATATTCGGTATTTTGATAATTTTAACAACATTATTCACCGGAATAGTTTCAAATTTCGTAGTAGAAGATCCTAGTGGGTACTACAACCTATGGCAAAAAATGTCGTATATAGGTCCAAATTTTCGTATAGCCCCCATATAACGGTACTTCCTGATAGTCGGTATTTTGACGATTTCAGCAATTTTATTCTGCGGAATCGTTTCAAATTTCGTATTGAAAGATCTTAATGGGTACTACACCTTATGGCAAACATTTTCGTATGCAGGTTCACGTTTTCGTATAGCCCCCATATGACGGTTTTCATTTAAGCTGTAGTTTTCGATTTTTTTTTTTTGAAATTCTTCAAGTTCCTTCGAAATTGTGGAGGATATTAAAAGTTCGTCTCGGCCGAACTTATCTGCTTTTTTACTTGTGTTTTTTAATTATATTGAATGAAAGCAAAAAAATTCGGAAATAGTCTCAAATTTTAGAATAAATTTAGATTTGTTCGAATTGGTCACCTTTGGCACGAATAATGGCCTTTAAACGGCCAATGAAACCGTCACACGCTACCCGAATAATATTCGGCATTTATTCTGATGCTACGGTCGATTAATACGTGCGAGAGCGACCATCGGCTGTTATGGCGGCCCACACCATCACCATGGCCAGGGCTTGAGTTCTGGTGGCCAACCGAAGGTGTACATTTTCAGCTGACCTCTTTGGCAAGCAAACTCATTTTGTTTGTTTACAAACTACTGGACAACGAATGTTTCCTCATCGGGGAAAACCAAATTCGGCAGTTCACCACTTTCGGCCAAGCGACAAAAGGAAAATGGGACGGTTTAATTCGCCTTTGCTGGCATCCTTGCCTGGTGTCAGTAGCGGCCCATTGTCCAGGTTTCGGGAACGATGTGGGTGGCTAGCGACAGGTTGTTAACTTTTACCGGGTACTCAACATCCGGCGAATGCAGTTGTTTCAACATTACCATTAATATTCCCTCTGGGTCTAACGCTTTTGGGTGACTTAGCGTTTCGAATGACATTTTCAACATCACCCATCGCAAATTATGGTGGTGCCTCCTCGACGGAAAGAGATCTGATACGACCTTGTACTCATCGCTTTGCCTCGTGGCTCTTGGGGTGCTCGACATATTGTCGGTTAAAGCATCTAGCGCAACTCTTTAGATCGGTCATCGTTATGTCGTTAAGGTCCCCTCCTGTTTTTTCCGGGGCTCAAGATTGATTTAACCGTTACCTACAGCGTACTATGCTATAGTAATTTATTTCACCATTTTTGTGTAAGATTTTTTTTTGTTCTTTTCAAGGAAAAAATTACGTTCTTGATTGGAGATCTCAAACGTGTTGCCAAAAATCCTTTTTTGTTTTTATGTTGATTTTTAAAGAAAAATCGAATCTTTTAAACTTCCATAAATCCTGAAAAAAAATAGTCACATACACCTCAATAGATCTCCATTAATGTAACATCCGTTGTTGTGATCTTCGAATGCAGTTCAAGTTGCCTCTTATGGAAGTCGAAACAAATACATTCATCTAAACACCAGCATCTCCACATTCCAATCATAATTTACATAAAACAGACGCAATAACACCAATGCTTTGGTAGTTGCAAACATTTAATTTTTTCATCGTTTGAAATGTTACTCGGATGTTCAAAGAAGAAATAAAAAAGTGGCGAAGCTTCCTTCTGCTGACCCGTTGTTTTGTTGTTTTTTTTTTCTTGCAAACAAAGCTTATATAATTTTCGTCTGCTGTCTATATAGCGCTCCTATTCAATGCAATGCTGTGGTAATTGTTGCATCTTGTTTTTTTTCTTTCGATTTTCTATCATCATAAACTAACAACAATAACAACCAGCCCATCTCGGTTGTATGTTCGATAAATCGTCCATCGCATTGGGCATTGGGAAGTGGCTAACTACTGCTTACGAATGAAATCTTGCAATGGAAGCCTATTATTAAACAAGTAAAAAAGCTGTAAGTTCTGCCGGACCGAACTTTGAATACCCTCCACCATTTGGAACTAATTTGACAATTCTCAAAAAACAAAAAAATCTATTAAAAATTCTGTTAAAATCTTAAAAATACCGAATTAGCGTCTATACGACGACGTGGACCTGCATAGGCAACTTTTGTCAAAAGCTATTACAATATTCAAATACGAAACTTAAAAAAATCGGTGAATAATGTAGCTAAAATCATCAAAATACCGAATATCTGTAGGTAGCATTATATGGGGGCTATACAATTACCTGGACCTGCCTAGGCAATTTTCAGTCATAGGCTGTAGTATCCATTACAAACTTCAAATACCAAAATTGAAACAATTTTGGTGAATAATGCCGCATCAAAAAACCGAATATCTGGAGGTACCGTTATATGGGGGCCATACGAATACCTGGACCTACCTAGGCAATTTTCTGTCATAGGCTGTAGTATCCATTACAAACTTCAAATACCAAAATTGAAACAATTCCGGTGAATAATGGCGCTAGAATCATCAAAATACCGAATATCAGGAGGAGCCGTTATATGGGGGCTATACGAAGACGTGGACCTGCACAGACAATCTCCTGTCTTGGGCTGTAGTATCCATTACGAGCTTCAAATACCGAATTTGAAACAATTCCGGTGAATAATATCGCTAAAATCATCAAAATACCCTAATATCGGGAGGTACCGTTATATGGGAGCTATAAGAAGACGTTGACCTGCTCAGACTATTTTCTGTCTTAGGCTGTAGTATCCATTACAAACTTCAAATACCAAATTTGAAACAATTCTGGCGAATAATGTCGCTAAAATCATCAAAATACCGAATATCGGGAGGTACCGTTATATGGGGACTATACCAAAACGTAGACCTACATGATCCATTTTCAATACCAAAAGTCCTACAGACATAATATACATTTGAGTGACATTTTATCAATGTACTTCAATTCGTTCGAAAGCTAGAGTGATTTCCACAGACGGACGGACGGGCGGACATCGCTAAATCGTCAAGGGGTCTAAAATGTATATTTCGAGGTGTTACAAACGGAATGACAAACTTAATGCACCCTCCATGCTATGGTGGAGGGTATAAAAAGTGATGTTTTGCTAGCGATTTCCTTGTTAGGTTGAACCCAGAACTGATCTGGTTAACAATTTTTGAATGTGTTTTATTCTTGTAATTTGTCCAATTGGATTTTTAATGGTAAATATAAAGTCTAAAAAATGTTTTCAAATCGAAGTTTCTTAAAAAAATTATATCACCTTTTTAGGCCACGCTACTCAAAATTAAAATTTAATTCAAAAAAAAAAAAAAAAAAACGAACAAAAATAACCATTCCCCCTTCTAATTCCATTGTTGTTCCCTGCCCCAGTCAAGTTCGTTGCCTAAGTCTTTTGTTTTTGTTTTTGGTTTGTTTACTTAATTTTTCAAAATGTGTTGACCCCTTTGTGGCAGCAGCATTGTTTTGAAAGAACCTCATTCTTGACACAAACAATAGTAGAAACAACAGCAACAACAAGAAATAGCTTCTTATTGATTACCGCCGCTGTTGCGCCGCGTTTCGTTACGATCTTGTTGTTGTAATCTAACAGTTTTTCTTTAAGTTGGCTTTGATGTGTGTTGTGGTTTTTCTTATTGTTCCTCTACAGGTAGCGAGCGACCCATTGCTGTGAATAAGGTTTTTATATTGTTGTTTCATTTTTTGTTAGACTTTTGTTTTTGTTTTCTTTTTTTTTCCATTTGTACGGAAACTATGCTGCATGGTGTGTATTCTAATTAAATTAAATTATCTTACAATGTCAAATGAATATTAATTAGTTTCTAACACTTTTCTTGACATAGACTGCTGGAGAAGTGATTTTCTGGCAATGTATTCAGCTTGAGGTTACAAGAAAAATTAAATTGAAGGAAAAAATACAAAAATAATTAAATAAAATAAAAACTCATATTAATCGAAAGAAGCATCCATTCCTCGTGCCTATCAAGTCATACAGATAGCATGGCGGATGCACGAGATCCATATGTATTTAAATATTATTCTTCATATTCTTTATTATATAGAATTAACCACTACTGCCATGAGATGTAGAAGTAAATCCTAATTTATGAGCATTTTTTCGTGGAATAAAATTCTTTAATTACACGCCAAATAAATAACAAATGTTCGTAAAAAAACAAGTAAAATAATTATAATAACATAAAATAATTATAATAATAAAATAATTATTCCAACTATTGACCCTTTATGGGGAAGGTTCCGAAGTAAATGGACAATATTGACCTATTCGTATCTCACCTAAGGATGATAAAAATATTACAACGTGCAAGATTTGGACTATATCAACTACTTCCTATACTTTATATGATATACATGGTGAGATGAAAAAACTGCAACCAACTTCAGATTTCTGTCATTTCTAAGCCACAGCTATTAAAATTATTCCAGCGACAGCTCATTATATTGTTTACAAGCGTACAAAAGCATTTTGGTGAGAATTTTTCAAAAAACAAAAAGTTATTCGTTATGGAATTCAAGCGTGATGGTCTGATTTCTTTTTATTTGGCTGGAAAAATACCAGTGTCTATCGTTTGACTACTCCAGCATTTAAATGTGAATAAATCGTTTGTGTCTCGTACCATCGCTCGTTACTGTGATACCGTAGCTCGACGTCAAGGAAGTGAACAGGAGAAAACAGCAACATTAGCAGAAATGGTTCGAAAAGTAAAGAAACGACTTGATCGAAACCCGCGTCGCAGTGGCCGAAAAATGGCTCGTGGGCTGAACATATCGCAATATTCGCATTCGGCAAATATTGAAAAAATGAGCTCGGGGTAAAGCAATTGAAATTCCAAAAAGTGCAAGAACTTACACCGCACAGAAAGAAAATAGACTTAAAAGATCTAAAGAGTTGCTTCGCTTGGCCGAAAGTGGAGAACTGCCGAATTTGGTTTTCTCCGATGAGAAAACATTCGTTGTCCAGCAGTTTGTAAACAAACAAAATGATCGTGTTTACTTATCAAAGAGGTCAGCTGAAAATGTGCATCTTCGGTTGGCCACAAGAACTCAAGCGCCGGCCATGGTGATGGTGTAGGCCAACCGCTCGTATTAATCGGCCATGCCATCAGAATAAATGACGAATATAATCGCTAAAATATTCTGGAGGGCGTATTAGAGCCATGGGCACGCAAACATTTGGCCGCAGACCTTGAACATTCCAAAAGGACTCAGCATAATCGCACTCAGCACGCGTCGCCCAAGAATGGTTACAAAATGAGGTTCCTCCCATCATTTCCGGCGCAAAATGGCCACCAAAATCCACCAATCCGTTGGACTATTGTGTCTGGAATATTCTGGAAAGCAAGGCTGGCACTAAAAAATACCAAAGTGTCGATCACCATCAGCGTGTGACGGTTTTATTGATCGTTTGAAGGCCACAATTCGTGCCAAAGGTGACCAACAAATCTAAACTTATTTTAAAATTTGATGCTATTTCCGACATTTTTTGCTTCCATTCAATAAAATTAAAAAAAAAAATGTAAAAATGATGGCGTTTGACTTAGTTGCAGTTTTTTTGTCACACCCTGTATTTTATATGAAAAATGTGCAAATTTTTTGGAAAATGTGGAAATATGCTTGAGGTACTTCATCTAATTCAGATACTAATATTATGCGAAATCATAAACTTCGATAAATTAGATTTCTAGTTAAGAGAACTATTTAGATAGAGCAAGTTGTAATCAATCGCTGACTTGTTTCGCAAGTTATGACAGATATAAGTATCAGAAATTGTGGGTCTTTGTGCGTGAGGTACCAGAAGGGGTTGGCAGATATATATCATCTTCACAGATCTTTTGAAATCTGTGAAATTTGAAGAGAATTGAATGCTTATTTCGCTTTCATTGAGCGTTTCGTCTTTCAAAATCTTGAATCCTATATGTAGGAGGTACCAAAAGAAACGTTCCGATCTCTACCATCTTTATAACAAATCTTGTATTGATAGATATATTGAGATGTGTCAAGTGTAAAGGAATTGGTTTTTAATTTCGCGTTTTTTGAGCTTCATTTATATTCAAAATATTGATGATTTGATATTCAAAATATATCCCATCTTCACAGAAGATCTTTTTTTAGTAGAAATAATGAAATATGGAAAATATGAAGAGAACCGGATGCTTATTTCGGATTTTATGATGGTTTGGCTTTGCAAAAATGTTCCCTCTGTGAGGGAGGTAACAGAAAGAGTGTACCGATATATTCTATCTTCACCTTAATAAAAATATTGTGATTTGTATAATCGGACTCTTACATCACATTTTATAAGAGTTAAAATTATTCAAAATTGTGACCCTTTGTGGGGGAAGTACTTGATGGAGTGGGCTGACATTGTCCATTTTTGCGCCTGACCTAGCACTGATGCAAATATTAGGATTTGCGAATTTGGAGCAAAATCTGATTGTCCTTTTTCTTTCTATGTAGCAAAATATTTTTTGAAAAATTGGATTTGGGGAAGGTACCAGAAGGAGTGGACCGATTTTGCCCATCTTCGAACTCGGTCTTAGTTTATCATAATATTACGATATACCAAGTTTGGAACAAATCGGATGCTCCCTACGAGAGATCGTGCACACCAACCAGACAGACAGACATACGGAGCCATGGACGGACATCGTTATATCGACCCCAAATGCAATGAAACGGATTTGGTCCAAAGAGATCTCGGTTCTAAACCCGTTATTTCGATGAGGCACGTTTTGGCCGTATCAAATGATATATACCCTCTCTAGCCATATGGCTGACGGTATAAAAACATAATTAAAGTGTCGATGTAGAGGACGTTGTTAAGGTGTTTTAAAATTTCCTAGTTTTTCAAATATCAAATCTTTCAAGTTTTCAATTCAAAAAATGTAATTTGCAAAGAAGAGATTACCACTTTTTCACTCAACACCCACGCATTAACATCCTATTACCGTCTTATAGCTCTTAAAACATACCTTTCTGTTCAATAAATTATTTACATGATCTAGAATCCCCACACGCATGTACCCATTTACGTTTGCGATTTGTTGTTGTTGTTGTTGTTGTTATTTTGCAGTTGTAACAGGTTGATAGGAAATAGCATGGGGAACAAAAAAATGCATTTATTACCAGTTTACCTTGGTAAATGTGCATTTTTTTGTTAGCGATTGCAAAGTGTTGCAATTGACTTTAGCTGATTATCTTCTTCTTTTCCAGCCAACGCGAACAGACACACACAAATACTTACATAGATCGCCGCATCTTGATGGCAAGTGCTCGTGCCAGTAACGAAAGATGAGGATGATGGTTACTGTTGGTAATTATTTTTTTTTTTCGTTTAGCTCTGGTCAATAACTATGATGTACAGAGGCTAGAAGATGGTAAAGTCTGTCTATAAAAATAATAGTTGTGTTTTGGAAATCTTAACAATTTTAAAATGTACTGTTTATACTACTATAGGTATAGTGGAATATGTAAATGCATAATTAGTGAAAATGATCATATCCTTCCAAAAATTGAGAATTTTGTTATATTAAAAATGTTTTCGAATAAGAGTTTATTGCTTCAAAAAATATACGACTCTTCGATGGCCGAAATGAGATTGAAATTTGAAACAAAAAAAGCTAGAAATTATGGAATAAACTTTCGCAGCCTATACCAGTGTTGTCAAGGCATTATAAAACCTACCAAAAATCTCGTTACAAAATAAAAAAGCTTCTTAAGTACGTTTTGACAACGGTAACTAACCTTTATTTTACCCTCCACCTTAGCATGGAAGGTATATTAAGTTTGTCATTCCGTTTTAGAACCCTTAAAGTATATATATTCTTGATCAGCATAACATTCTATGTTGATTTAGCGATGTCCGTCCGTCTGTGGAAATCACTCAAGCTTCTTAACGAAATGAAGTAGGTTAATAAAATTTTTCTCAAATGTATATTATGTCTGCAGGACTTTCGGTATTGAAAATGGGTTATGTAGGTCTACGTTTTGAAATAGCCCCCATATACTGCTACCTTCTTTCCTTCGGTATTTTGGTGATTTAAACGACATTATTCACCGGAATTGTTTCAAATTTAGTATTTGAAGTTCGTAATGGATACTACAGCCTATGACAGAAAATTGTCTGTGCAGGTCCACGTCTTCGAACAGCCCCCATATAACGGTTTTACCCGATATTCGATATTTTGATGATTTCAGCGATATTATTTACCGGAATTGTTTCAAATTTGGTATTTGAAATTCGTAATGGATACTACAGCCTATGACAGAAAATTGTCTGTGCAAGTCCACATTTTCGTATAGCCCCCATACAACGGTACCTCCCTATATTCGGTATTTTGTTGATTTTAGCGATATTATTCTGCGGAAATGTTTCAAATTTGGTATTTGAAGTTCGAAATGGATACTACAGCCTAAGACAGAAAATTATCTGTGCAGGTCCACGTCTTCGTATAGCCCCCATATAACTGTACCTCCCGATATTTGGTATTTTGATGATTTTAGCGACATTATTAATCGGAATTGTACAAAATTTGGTATTTGAAGTTCGCAATGGATACTACAGCCTAAGACAGAAAATTGTCTGTTCAGGCCATATAACGGTACCTCCCTATATTCATTTTTTCAAATTACGCATTTAGAGTTCGTAATGGAAACTCCAGTCTGTGACAGAAAATTGTCTATGCAGGTCCAGGTCTTCGTATAGGCCCCATATACCAGTACCTCCCTATATTCGGTATTTTGACGAGTTTAGGTACAATACTCACCGAAGTTGTTTGAAATGTCGTCTTTGAAGTTCGTAATGGATGATACAGAATATGACAAAAAATTGTCTACGCAGGTTCAGGTCTTCGCACAGCTCCGATATAACGGTACCTCCTTATATTCTATACTTTGATGATTTTAGCTACATTATTCGCGTTTATTTCAAGTTCCGAATTTGAATTTGGTAATGACTCATGGCAAATAATGCCCACGTCGTATAGGCACCAATATAACGACAATATTCGGCATCTTTAAAATTTTACCAAAATTTTTTCAGGATTTTATTTCCAAATTCGTTCCAAATGGTGGAGGGTACTCAAAGTTCGGCCCGGCCGAACTTACTGCTTTTTAACTTGTTTTTCACTTGTTTCTTCTTATATATTTGGAACTGTTTAAGCACAACCTTTTGTGAGAATCACAACCTTCATACGCCATACAGTGGTTAAGAATCGTGCTTACATTGAGTCAGAGATACGTGAAATTCATTTTTTCAATAATTATATGAAAACTCAGTAGATTATTAAAGTAGCTAAAAAATGAAGACATCTGTATGGCCATTTTGAAAGTTAAAAAACCGAAGTAACCTAAGGAGAAGGGTAAGATCTCCCTCAACAAAATTTTTTCGAATTTTTCGGATTTAGATTCCTTGGAATCCTTCCATTTTTAGTATATAGTGCCATTGGCAATATTACTAATAAATATATGAGGATCATTTTCATTATTTCTGTTTCAGCAACATTTTGCTACATAGCATAGTTTTAGCATAGATAAAATTACCAGTAATACACATAATTTTCACATTCAATATACAAAATTTTTTGAATGTAATGTGCTTGCCCCTCGATTTTGGCTATTTGCGAAGTAAATTTCAAAAACGTCGATATACGTATTCTCTATTTGTAAATATTTCATAATCTGCGTATTTTTTCCCTGTAATTATATTTTGTGTTACACAGAGTATTTCACTACATTCATTGAGAATAAGTTCTTCAAAGTCCACCCATCTTTGGTTCAGACTGCGAAATATAACTAGTTGACGGTTCTTAAAACCAAAACTTTTTAAATTATTTATTAAATATTTAATAAATAATTTAAAACACATCCAATATTTCTATTCTAAGAGCATCCATTGATTTATATTAATTGCAATTTTTAGACTTCATTACATGTGACAAGTTTTAAATGTATGACGACCACAAGAGACAGCGATTCAGCCAGGTAGACAGACTAACTGCAGAGATTATGTCTGCGTCAGTAAGATGTTCCGCAATTTTTTATGCGAAAAAAACTGGTATTTCAGCATTGGTCATTTGTCATTTTTTATTAACAAGTTGGTAATTACAAAAATTGAATTTTTTTAATTGACATTTGTTCTTCGTCTACAGATTCCAATCTTTGTTCTAAGTTCTTTTACATCAAATTTGCAAAATGCCTTTAATGCACTATTTAATGTGATAATAACAAAAACCTTTTTTCTTTCTTATATTTTTGTGGAAGAAAGTTTTTATTTTTCGGTTCTTAGCATTCATTTCGTTCTTCAGTTCCATTAACTTATTTTTGCGGTTATTTTTCTTTTTCAAAATTTGCCGTCTGATGACAAGGCTAATAATGATGATGATGTTGTGGTGAGGAGAAAGAAATCATTTGCAGCAAACGAACGCAGCTAGAACGATCGAATTGTGTTAAGCTGTTGGTGCTCCAGAATTTCTCATTTTCTTTCTGTTTTTCTATTGCCAACGATTTTTGAAATATTCTATTTCGTGCAGAATCTTTGTGCGTTATAATCGTCTGCTCTGTGGTGAATTGTTTTGTCTGTCTGTTAGTAGGTGAACATGGTTGTGGTTTGAAACATTTATTAACACAGTTTTTTTCACTTGAACAAAAAAGTGTGTTAGTTTAGAATTCCCATAGGTTGTGGTGTTGGTAAAAGTTATGGTGGTTGTAACTTTAGATTGCTATTGAACGCATAAAGTTGCAATCGTTGAAATAGAGAATGAATCATATTTTAAGGCATTATTGTAAAATAACCCATTTAAAAGCGATGCAATGTAGATAATCTGAAAAGAGTTATTAGATTCCTACCAATCAAAGGAAGATACGTTTTTTAATAGTGGTAAATAAAACATTAAATTTGGCATAGATACAGGGTGAGATGAAAAAACTGCAACTAACTTCAGACTGCTGTCATTCCTAAGCCACTCGTCCGACAGCTGTTAAAATTATTCCAGTGACAACACATTATATTTTTTACAAGCGTAAAAGAGCATTTTGGTAAGAATTTTCCAGGAAAAAAGTTATTCGTGATGGAATTCAAGCGTGATTTCTTTATATTTGGGTGGAAAACCACAAGTGGCTATCGTTAGAGCACTCCAGCATTTAAATGTGAATAAGTCTTTTGTGTCTTGTACCATCGCTCATTACCGTGATACTGGTAGCAATGCCCGACGCCAAGAAAGTGGACGGAAGAAAACAGCAACATCAGCAGAAATGGTTCGAAAAGTAAAGAAGCGACTTGATCGAACCCTTGTCGCAGTGCCCGAAAAATGGCTCGTGAGCTGATCATATCGCAATATTATATTTGGCAAATATTGAAAAATGAGCTCGGTTTAAAGCCATTGAAATTCCAAAAAGTGCAAAAACGTACACCGCCACAAAAAGAAAATAGACTCAAAAGAGCTAAAGAGTTGCTTCGCTTGGCCGAAATTGCTGAACTGCCAAATTTGGTTTTCTCCGATAAGAAAACATTCGTTGTCCAGCAGTTTGTAAACAAACAAAATGATCGTTTTTACTTGCCAAAGAGGTCAGCTGAAAATGTGCACCTTCGGTTGCCCACCAGAACTCAAGCGCCGGCAATGGTGATGGTGTGGACCGCCATATCAGCAGATGGTCGCTCTCCGCTCGTATTAATCGATCCACGGTCAGAATAAATACCGAATATTATCGCGAAAATATTCTGGAGGGTGTATTAAAGCCTTGGGCACGCAAACATTTTGGCCGCAGACCTTGGACATTCCACAGGACTCAGCACCATCGCAAGAATGGTTGAAAAAGAGGCTCCTCGCTTCATTTCCAGCACACAATGCCCACCAAAATCTCCGGATAGCAATCTGTTAGATTATTGTGTCTGGAGTATTGTGGAAAGCAAGGTTGTAACCAATTGGAATCTGCACTTATTCTCAAAGTTGATGCTATTTCCGACATTTTTTTCTTTCATTCAATAAAATTTGAAAGATCTAAAAATTGTAACTTTTGACCTTGTTGCAGTTTGTTTATCTCACTCTGTATATATATATATATATATATATATATATCTAAGTTTAATATTAATATATATATATATATATATATATATATATATATATATATATATATATATATATATATATATATATATATCTAAGTTTAATATTAATATATATATATATATATATATATATATATATATATATATATATATATATATATATATATTAATATTAAACTTAGATCGAGTTCGGAGATGGGCAATATCGAGCCACTCCTTTTGGTACCTCCCCCCCAAAAGTTCGCAATTTTCAAAAAAATAAATTAATAAATACTGCACAAACATAGAAGGAGTAATCCGTTTTTGTTCCAACTTTGCAAATCCTAATATTTGCATAAGATCTAGGTCAGGTGCGAAAATGGACTGTATCGGTTCACTCCAGCAAGTTTGTTCCCCACAAAATAATGAATAATTATAACATTTTTAAAATGTGATGTCCGATTGTCTTCAAATTATACACATCGAAATATTTTTTTTTAACTCAGGCTCTGGTGTGAACGTGGAAAATATCGGTCTACTCCTTCTTAATATCCGTGAAGCGAATTTAACATTCGATTCCATTCAGAATTGGCACATATCAATATTTCTATCAACACAAGATCTGTTATAAAGATGGTGGAGATCGGACAATTCCTTTTGGTACCTTCCCCACAAAGGGCCAAAGTAGCTCTTCCACAATAGATCTTCCACAATAGGACTCCATTCAGGCTTGGTACATCTTAATACTTCCATTAATATAAGATCTGTTTTAAAGATGATAGAGATCGGTCGATTTCTTCTGGTACCTCCTCCACAAAGGGTCCAAATTTTGAATAACCAAAACGATCATAAAATCCGAAATAAGCATCCGGTCACAACTCAAGGCCGGTGGTATACATCTTCCTGCAAACATGACTGATACTATTTAACTTGTTATTATGACGCAACGTTTATTGGTAGCTAAAAAATGCATTCCATTCCAAAGGAAATACTGTGGCTCTTCCTCTTCAGTTAGTCTTATCCAAAATGTTGCAATCTCCATAACCTTTTCATATTTTATCTTTATTATAAATTACTTTATTATACCCTACACCACAAGGTGGTCAGGGTATTATGTCTTTGTGCATTTGTTTGTAACAGGCATCGATGATCTGCACAGAATCACATTCTGAGCCGATTTATGCATGTCCGTCCTCCGTCTGTCTATGTATTTTTGTAAACAAAGTACAGTTGGCATTTATTGCCCTATCCAGATGAAATTTTGCACAAATCATTTGTTTGGCCCAAGGACGAACCCTATTGAAATTGGAGATAATCGGTCAAAATTTAGATGAATAGTATGGAATTTTGTATGGAATTTTGCACGTACGATCAGATTGGACCTGAAAATAAGTATGCCAAATTTGATCGAAATCGGTTCAGATATAGCTATAGCTCCCATATATATTGTTCATCCGATTTGTTATTTTTGTCCTCTGCAGCCGTAATATGCACACTGCAACAACAATATTTGGGGAAATATATCAAATACAGCTCAGAAATTACTTTGCCAAATTTTATCGAGATCGGTTCCGATTTGGATATAGCTCCCATATTTATTTTTATCCGATTTCAAATTAATTGTGCACCAAATGGGCAATACAAGTCCGAATTTAAAAGATGCAAATGCTTCGGCAAATTTAGTCCTTTGAACTTTAAATTATAATTATAATCATAGCGTGTATGATTGAATTCTCTCATAAAAACTTTTAATTGTTATGCGCAGCTCCACTAAATTAGCAAAGTGGTGTAGGGTATCATAAAGTCGGCCCTGCTCAACTTTAAGACTTTCTTTACTGGTTATTTTACGTCATTTTACCAAGATTTACTTGTCAATTACTTTTACAGTTGCAATAGTCATAAATACGCACATATCTTGGCAATCACAAATCTCTGCCGTTTCACAACAACTGAAATTAAAATTTGGATGAGGTGCCTGTCAATATTTCCACCTGCCTGCAATTGGGCAGATACAAGTGTACCACCACGCCATCAACGACATTGACAAACACTAATTACTTTTCAGTAATGGAGAGGTGATGTCGTCTGTTTAGTACTTGGCGGGATCTTCACTTGTCATGGAATCACGGAGTCAAGTGAAGTCGTACTGCCAGTCGAAATTTCACAAAACCCAAAGAAAACAAATCAAATGAATATGGAAAGTCAGCTGTTGACATGATGTTGCAGCAACCATTTGCGATTGTGTTGACGACATTGATCGCAGCAGCAACAACGTTGGAGATCATCGTCATAGTCTTACACTCGTGTTTTTTGTTTCGAAAAGAGGTTATGGCTATGAACATAATTTCATCGTGAGTGTTTCTGCTTTTTTTCCAGCCGCTTGAATTTATTAATAGGTTTTGGTCATGTGCATCTGATTTAATTTCTTTTTATGGCTTTGATATCTGCGATGACGTTTTCAATGGTTGATGACGGTGTTGATGATGGAAAAACATGTTGCAGCTAATGCATTATGACATGATATGGCATTCAGTTTTGTTGTCGGATCCGTTTCAACGTGTTGTTATGGACTTTTGCATGTTGTTATACCCTACAACACTATGTGTTGGGGGTATTATAAGTTTGATTGGCCCAAAAATTATGTAACACCTCGAAATATTGGTTTCCCACATAGGAAAGTATATATGGATCTTCCTATCTCGTCGAGCTGAGTCGATCTAGCTATGTGTGTCCGGCCGTCTGTCTGTCCATGTTAATTTGTAATCACTCTACAGGTCGCAATTATGGCCCGATCTTCACGAAATTTAGAATGGAGGTGGGGCTAGGGCCAGAATAGAACCCTATTGCTTTTGGAGATGATCGCATAATATTAAGGGGTTGAAATGGACCAAAAACTGAAAAATTTCCTGATTTTGCAGTTGCTCTGCAGGACGCAATTATGGACCAATCAAAGCGGAAGTTCGCATGGGGCTTCGGGCTGGGCAGAAGCTATCCAATTTTGATGGTCATCGGGTAATATTTAGTTGGCGAAATAGACCATAAACCGCGAATAAACCGCGAATATTTTTAATCCCGGCGAAATCACAAATAGGCGAGCAGGTCAATTCTGACCGTAACGTAGAAGCCTATAGTAAATATATCGAATATATATATATATAGCGAAATGTGTATATACAAAAGGAGGGGATGTTAGCTAGAATGCTTATATCTCAAGAATGGGTGGACCGATTTTGACAAATTTTGTCAATTCTGAATGCCCTCTTGGCATAAAAGACAAAAATCTAAAAAAATCGCATAAAAATATGCTAATAATGATGTTAATATAGATTTTGTATTATTTTGTGACATATTTTTATTTTTTCATATTTTTTATCGCATGCGATTTTTTCAATTTGACTTATTATATTAACTGTATATTTTGTAATATTTTTTCATCTTACAACACAGGTTGGGGTTATTATATACAGATTGTAATTATCGTCCGATCCTCACGAAAATTTTTATAAGGGAGGGTTAGACTCAGAAGGGTTAGGCCTATTGTTTTCAAAGATGTCCGCAATATATTTAGGGGTTAAAATGGACCAATAACTAAAAATGTTCCTGATTTTGCTGCCGTTATAAAGGTCACAAATAGAAACTAATGGACACGAAATCTCGCATGAAGTTAGATTTAAGGACAGCGGGTAGAATGGACCACTACTTTTGTGTGGAAAATTACCAACATTACTTACAGGCGATATCCGAAATACACAAAAGGCGAACTTCTGGCTTTTTTGCTAATTTTGTTGACGTATATGGCCAGTAGATAAGCAAATCATATAGATTAGTTTAGATTTAGAGATACAGAGGGGTCTTTTACTTTCGCAAGATATTTCGGAGTTCAAATGAACAAAAAGCAGAAAAAAATTCCTGATTACACAATTGAAGCCAATCGACACGTCTGAGAAGAGAGTTAAGGACAAAGAAGAAGTCTAGCTTTTTGGATAACCATTGAATTATATTTAGCTGTAAAATGGACTATACAACTAAAAGCACGACGGTGTGCGTAAATATTGGGCAAATGTCACTGGTGGCATAATTTCAAAAGCGAAATCTTTCAAAATGGATTTGGACATAAGAGGGCTTCTAACATATTGTAGTGTTGTAGGGTATCACATGGTCGGCCCCGCACGACTATAGCCTTTGCATACTTGTTTTTTTAATACAAACGGTATAGAGCTTGATTATGGTTGAAAGAAGTCCTTTGGAATAAGATTCATTTCGTTAAGATTATATTAAAGACGAAAACGTTTGTAGTATATTTTTTATATTTTTAAGTCTAAAGCCTTTGTACCGTTAATATTGGGAGAAACTTTGCATTTAGAACATTGCCCACAATTGATAAAAAAAATCACAAAATTCTCAAAATGTTTTCGAAAAGCATTTCTACAAAGTCGGTGTCTTTGTAGGGACGGAATACGAAAAGTACTTAAAGTAAAGAGTAGTCATATAAGGTGGCTGTTTTGTAAATATAATTATAACTAAATATAATTATAATACTAATTAATACTGTCTCATGGTATTTAGTGTCATGTAAAAACTCTGAAATTTGGAATGTAGGTGACTGTAGCTAAAATGGTTCGAATCGTACCGTAATGAAGCAAACGTTATGGTTATGGACTTTGTACTTTGGCATGTGATTTATGTACGGGTTGCCCATATTCGACGGACCCATGACTCTTTGGGCCCATTCCAATCGACGAGGCTTGTCCGCGGGCAACATTCCTTGCGTCAATTGAATTTTGTACGGGAACAAATGCAAATCAATGCGAATAATCCGTTGTAAAGTGGACCGAGCCATGCCCAACTGCTGAGAACGGCGTTTTTGGGATGTTCTTGGGGACCTCTCAACAATGGCTCGTACGGCAGCGATATTCTCGGCCGATCGCCTTGGTCGACTTTTATATGGCCTCTTCGGATAAGAAAGAGTCTTACCAGTCGAAAATTTTTCGTATAAACGCTTAATGGTGTTCTTAGAAGGCGCACTTCTCACATTTTTTAATGTTTTAAAAGCACGTTGAGTTTTCACAATTGACTTCTTCTGTTGAATGTACATTTCAACTATTTCGCGTGGCGTGTATTGGTCCATGGTAAAAATCTGCTTGGACTGACGCTTCAAACGCGGTATGTCATTGAGCGATGTGACATCTCTGTCATAAGTTATGGCGTTGCCAGATGGGTCCGTCGAATATGGGCAACAATGTATTGTATTTTTCACTAATGTGAGGAGTTATACCATTTCATCTCTCAGGGTGGTGTTCCGAACCGCGAATTTCAGTAGAGTTCCGCAAGGCTTTAAATTTAACGAAATCTAACATTTATTCACAATTTTATGCGAATAATTTTTTTACACCTTTTGCGGGGTAGGTACAAGAAAGAGTGGACCGATAAATTCCATATTCAAATCAGATATTTATACATACCAAGCTGACTTGTTTCTTAACACCATAACTTGTTTTAGAATAAATATTGGAATTTGCGAAGTTTAGAAGAAATAAAATGTTTATTTCGAATTTTGTGAAGAGTTTGGTTATTCAAAAATTTAAACCCTTTGTGGGAGAGGCACTAGAAGGAGTGGGGCGAACGAATTGAGATAGAAGGCTTTAATTTTGCGCACATGTGTATTTTTATAAGTAGACAGGAAAATGGGCCATGTCGGTTTACGTTTTCGTATATCCCCCATATATCCCATATATAACGGTTCCTCCCGATATTCGGTATTTTGATGATTTTTAGCTACATTATTTACCCGAATTGTTTCAAATACAGCCTACGAAAAAAAAAACTTATTTAGGTCCACGTCTTCGTATAGCCCCCGTATAAAGGTCATCATTTAAACGGTATTTTTCCGAATTTGTTAAAATTTTTCATGGGATTTTTTTGGAAATTCTGTTCATATTAAAAAAGTTAAAATTTGAAAGAGTGGGTCGATATAGTCCATTTTCTCACCTGATCTGGTACTGATGCAAATATTGGGAATTGCAAAATTCGCACAAAAGTGGTTCATTCTTTCTTGTTCTATAAGGTAAATTATATTCTGTGAAAAACAGGGTGAGATGAAAAAACTGAAACAAACTTCAGACTGCTGTCATTTCTAAGCCACTCCTCCGATAGCTCTTAAAATTATGCCAGTGACAGCTCATTATATTGTTAACACTAGCGTACAAAAGAATTTTGGTGAGCATTTTCCAGAAAGAAAAGTTATTCGTGATGGAATTCAAGCGTGATAGTGTGATTTCTTTATATTTGGCTAGAAAACCACAATTGGCTATCATTAGAGTACTCCAGCATGTGAATAAATCTTTTGTATCTTGTACCATCGCTCGTTACCGTGATGCTGGTAGCGTAGCTCGACGTCAAGGAAGTGAAAAATGGATCGTGAGCTGAACATATCTCAATATTCCATTCTGCAAATATTGAAAAAAGAGCTCGGGATAAAGCCATTGAAATTCCAAAAAGTGTTAGAACTTACACCAAAACAGAAAGAAAATAGAGCTAAAGTGTTGCTTCGCTTGGCCGAAAGTGGTGAACTGCCGAATTTGGTTTTCTCCGTCTCCGATGAGAAAACATTCGTTGTCCAGCAGTTTGTAAACAAACAAAGTTTACTTGCCAAAGAGGTCAGCTAAAAATGTGCACCTTCGGTTGGCCACCAGAACTCAAGCGCCGGCAATGGTGATGGTGTGGTCCACCATAACAGCCGATGGTCGATCTCTGCTCGTATTAATCGACCGTGGCATCAGAATAAATGCCAAATATTATCGCAAAAATATTCTGGAGGGTGTATTAAAGCCTTGGACACGCAAACATTTTGGCCGCAGACCTTGGACATTCCAACAGGACTCAGCACCATCGCACTCAACACGCGCCACCCAAGAATGATTACAAAATGAGTTTCTTCGCTTCATTTCCAGCGTACAATGGCCACCAAAATCTTCGGATACTAAGCCGTTGGACAATTGTGTCTGGAGTATTTTGGAAAGCAAGGTTGGCACTAAAAAATACCAAAGTGTCGATCACCTCAAGAAAGCGCTTTGCCAGGAATGGGCCAAAATACCGCAGAGCAACATTCGAGCAGCGTGTGACGGTTTCATTGACCGTTTGAAGGCTATAATTCGTGACCAAATGGTGATCAATTCGAACAAATATAAACTTTTTCCAAATTTGATGCTATTCCCGACATTTTTTTCTTTCATTCAATAAAATAAAAAAAAAAAATAAATGTAAACATTATGGCGGGTGACTTTGTTGCAGTTTTTTTATCTCACACGTTGATAATTTTGAGCTGCGAAACCTTAAAAAAAGAATTTTACTCCCTTATAATTAATATACAACTTAGCGGACTTAGGGCATATACTCCGGGGTGTTTCAGACTTTTTGGCCCAATCAAACATATAATGCCCTCACAATATAGTGTTGTAGGGTATGTAAATTTAATTACTCCTTCCTCTAAATGTTGGTTATTATAAAACTTTGATTTCGATCTGGAGTTTCACAAATGCCAAAAAAATTTCTGTTAATCAATGTCCACTCGTTCATTCACATATCTAGTACTTTGCAAATATGCGCTTATGTTATAATAATACTTGTTAAAATATTGTTCAATAATGTGTTTTGTTGTAAACAAGCACTTTGTATAAAGAAATTATGTTTTTTTCGATTTCTATAAATTTCTTCACAGTTTTATTTCATAAACTATCTTCAAAAAAAAAAACTACATCAAAAAGAAATTAAGAAAGTCTGGTATTACTGCGTTTAAAAATAATTCAAAATTTCATTTCTGAAAAAAAATCGGTATCATATTTTTATTTTCCAAATTACCTTGCAAAAGGTTTCAATTAAATTCAATTTGTTGATTTTGATGTTGGTTTTTTTCATTTTTTTGTTTTGCTCCTCCGCTAATGAAGAAAGTGTTAAGCCTTTATTAAACAAGCCATGCAGAGAAATTCCCAACAACAACAACAATTACAACAATGCAAACAACAACCAACAACACAGAGATGGCGATTTTATTATTTGGAGGTGCGTTGCCTTCTGAAGGTGGGTTTTCAATGGTTTGGGCCACTTGTTAGTTTAAGGCAATTCATTCACATATGTATATGTATGTAGCTTATATGTGTGCGTGTGTGTTTGTCTGTAGTTAATTGTTGTTGTTGCTGTCGATATCTGGCTGCCGTCGTCATATTTTAGCCATGCCTTGGGTATTATCTAAACAATTGGCATAGCATGTTCCATGCCAAATTGGAAAACAAAAAACAACAACAACAACAGCCTGCCGATGTTGCTGCTGTTGTTATTTTTTCAGCTTCTTCTTCTTCGACGGCGAGCTGGGTTGAATGTGCCTCATATTTTTCATTTTTCTTGTTGAAATTATGCTTGCCAGCCAAAACAACTGGCATCTTACATAAATAGGCACTTTGGTAGCTGCTTCTTACGTCTCGAAATTGCGTTGACTGCCTCTGCCATCTGGCGATGAAAACTCACACATAATCACATATGTGATATGTGGATGTATCTATGTTCATGCATCGTATTAAATATGTTGCAAGAGCGTTTAAGTTTTGTAATGTAAATTATCTGATATTATTTTTTTAAATTAAGGTGTTGCACATACCCATAATTCGTGTATTACTCCTGAAATTCCATGTGATATGCAGATTTTGCTCCTGGGATTGTTTTGAAATATTTGGAAATCAAAGCTGAGTTCATTCTTATCGATTTAAAATTATCACAAAAATACTCAATTGTCTTTCATTGGGATAATATTGTGCATCTTCGAACCACTTGTAAGCAATTCGAGATACAAAATAAACAAATTCGAAAACCTGAAATTGACCGTAAATTAAGTCAAAAGAGTTTCGTGCTCAAGACCAAATTTTATAAAGGTTAAGGCCTTCACCCTTTACAAGGAACCCCAATGTTTCTAGGTATACAGGTTGAGATAAAAAAAAACTGTAACCAAATTCAGACTGCTGTCATTTCTAAGCCACTCCTCCGACAGCTGTTAAAATTATTCCAGTGACAGGTCATTATATTGTTTACAAGCGTACAAAAGCATTTTGGTGAGAATTTTCCAGAAAAAAAATTATTCGTGATGGAATTCAAGCGCGATATTGTGATTTCTTTATATTTGACTGGAAAATCACAAATGGCTATCGCTAGTGTACTCCAGCATTTAAATGTAGATAAATCTTTTGTGTCTCGTACCATCACTCGTTACTGGTAGTGTGATACTGGTAGCGTAGCCCGACGTCAAGGAAGTGGCCGGAATAAAACAACAGCAGCAATGGTTCAAAAGTAAAGAAGCGACTTGACCCAAACCCGCGTCGCAGTGGCCGAAAAATGGCTCGTGAGCTGCACATATCGCAAGATTCCATTCGGCAAATATTGAAAAATGAGCTTTACCCCGAACCATTGAAATTCCAAAAAGTGCAAGAACTTACACCGCGACAGAAAGAAAATAGACTCAGAAGAGCTAAAGAGTTGCTTCGCTTGGCCGAAAGTGGTGAACTGCCGAATTGGGGTTTCTCCGATGAAAAAACATTCGTTGACCAGCAGTTTGTAAACAAACAAAATGATAGTATTTACTTTCCAAAGAGGTCAGCTGAAAATGTGCACCTTCGGTTGGCCACCAGAACTCAAGCGCCGGCTATGGTGATGGTGTGGGCCGCCATAACAGCCGATGGTCGCTCTACGCTCGTATAAATCGACCGTGGCATCAGAATAAATGCCGAATATTATCGCGAAAATATTCTGGAGGGCGTACATTCCAACAGCACTCAGCACCATCGCACTCAACACGCGCCAACATGGTTACAAAATGAGGTTCCTCGCTTCATTTCCAGCGCAAAATCTCCGGATACCAATCCGCTGGACTATTGTGTCTGGAGTATTTTGGAAAGAAAAGTTGGCACTAAAAATACAAAAATTTCGATCACCTCAAGCAAGGACATAATTCGTGCCAAAGGTGACCAATTCGAACAAATCTAAACTTTTTCCAAAATTTGATGCTATTTCCGACATTTTTTTGCTTTCATTAAATAAAATGTAAATGAAAATTTAAATATTATGGCGTTTGACTTTGTTGCTGTTTTTTTTTAACTCACCCTGTATTTCGCATCATTTAATATACAAACCTGGATTACTTCAAGAAGGTATTTAATATTAGTAGAATATTAAGAGTTAATCTGGAATTGGAAAACCCTTTTGGAGTATGGCTTTTCTGACCAACAACTTCACTACATACTGCACCAAATCGATTGGGAATGTGCACTTGGTCTTTCCTTTCTTTTTTTTTTCTACCCGCAAAGAAACCAAAATACAACAAAATCGCAAAGTAAAATCGATTGGAAAATATGGTAATGACCCTCGAAATTAATGCAGCATCCTATTGCTAGAGGTATTTCTAAAGATGGACATACATTGCGAAAATCGATTGGAAAATATGTTCACAAACCTTGAAGACCAGAAGGACTTCTCAAAGAAGACCAGAAGGACTTCTCAAAGAAAACCAGAAAGTATTCTCATAGAAGACCAGAAGGTTTTCTCATAGAAGACCAGAAGATCTTCTCACAGATGACCAGAAGGTTTTCTCACAGATGACCAGAAGGTCTTCTTATAGAAGAGCAGAAGGTCTTCTCATAGAAGACCAGAAAGTCTTCTTATAGAAGACCAGAAGGTTTTCTTATAGAAGACTAGAAGGTTTTCTTATAGAAGACCAGAAAATCTTCTTATAGAAGACTAGTATGTTTTTTATTGAAGACCAGAATGTTTTCTTTTAGAATACCGCAGAGTCTTGTTATAGAATACCACAAGGTCTTCTTATAGAATATCACAATGTCTTCTCATAGAAGACCAGAAGGTCTTCTTCTCATAGAAAACCAGAAGGTCTTCTTCTTCCCATAGAAGACCAGAAGGTCTTCTTATTCTCATAGAAGACCAGAAGGTCTTCTTATTCTCATAGAAGACCAGAAGGTCTTCTTATTCTCATAGATGACCAGAAGGTCTTCTTATTCTCATAGAGGACTAGAAGGTCTTCTTATTCTCATAGAAGACCAGAAGGTCTTCTTATTCTCATAGAAGACCAGAAGGTCTTCTTATTCTCATAGAAGACCAGAAGGTCTTCTTATTCTCATAGAAGACCAGAAGGTCTTCTTATTCTCATAGATGACCAGAAGGTCTTCTTATTCTCATAGAGGACTAGAAGGTCTTCTTATTCTCATAGAAGACCAGAAGGTCTTCTTATTCTCATAGAAGACCAGAAGGTCTTCTTATTCTCATAGAAGACCAGAAGGTCTTCTTATTCTCATAGAAGATCAGAAGGTCTTCTTATTCTCATAGAAGACCAGAAGGTCTTCTTCTCACAGACCAGACCAGAAGGTCTTCTTCTCGCAGACCAGACCAGAAGGTCTTCTTCTCATATGAGACCAGAAGGTCTTTACATAGAAGACCAGAAGGTCTTCTTCTCATAGAAGACCGGAAGGTCTTCTTCTCATAGTAGACCGGAAGGTCTTCTTCTCATAGAAGACAGCAAACTTGCCTAACTTTCCAGAAAAAAGTGTCATAAGCTTTATTATATGCCCTTTGGTATGTTCTCTATATATTTCAGTTCTTATTTTTAGAAAGTGATAAATCTCCATGCAAGTTATTATGAGTAGGCCTCCGTATTTTGTAACTAGCTGCCAACCACATTTTTATACTGATTTTATTTGAAAATCGACTCGGTCCGAGTACTGAATCTTAGTGCTGTTTTTAAAGATTTTAGTCTTTCCTCATGATATTCTGCCATGCTAAACCCAATGCTTTTAATACTTGTCCAATTCTTTAAAATTGAAATGTCATTTTTTATATTTTGATTATTTTTGTTTAATTGTGTTTTTTATTTATAATAGTTAACTATTCTTTTTCAGGAACAAACTATCAGGGAGACAGGCAAAGAGAAGAAGTCCCCTCATCAAATTTGATAAATCAAATTCAACTTACTCTTCAACCGCAACGTAATCTAAAAATTTGCAATAATTTGAATAATTTCATCCCTATGATGGCTAAAGAAAACAGGCACAAAATTACAGCCAGAGTCCATCCCACAACATTGAATTTTTTTCGAAGATGGTAAGTGTGAAATGATGTATGAACGAAAATTATTCGTAGATCTAAGTCAAAAAATCAGTGAATCATACTTGTCGGCATTTCATCAGCGATTCATGTAGAAATACATATGTATGTAAATATGTGTAACAATATATGCACAGGAATGCAAGCGAATTAACACACCATCTTAACTCAGCATCACAACATCGCATAAATGTGGATGCTTTGCTTCCCGTCCTCTTGATCTCGTATCCACATCCTCTTCTTAACTCTCTCAATTGTCAACTTCTAATGCGCCAGCTAGTACTACTTTTTGATCGACGTCTGGCAGCTGATGGTCGTTGTGTTGTGTTGTCGTCACTGACGGTTTGTGCTAATTTACACCGCTTTCACATATTGTCTGTGTCGTTCATTCATTCGTTCAAGCATCATTTTTGTGGTCTCCATCTCCCTCTCTGTCTCTGGAAATTAGAGGAAGAGGGAGTGTAATGAAAGTCAGAAGCCAAAGAAATTATTTAATAAAGCAACAACAATAACCAGTTGAAAGAACAACAAAATGTTCATACACTTCAATGAATTCTTTACCCAATTGTATTTGTTGGATTTGCGATACACTACATTACGTACATGTGTTATTATGAAGTCTTCAATTTCATTTCTTTGTAGTCAAGAAAGGTCTCGATAAAAGCTGTGATGAAAGCGCAGTCGTGGCGATTTGTTTGTAGCCGGTGATTTATGCGAAGATGTCTAAGCATCTAATGTCACGTGACATTGTATTTAAATACATATATATGTAGATTTTTTGGTAAAGGGTTACTATAGACGAGCTTAAAGTCGTCTTGATAGGCGATCTTAAAGTCGTATAGGCGACTATAAAGTCGTTTTTATAAAAGATCTTAACTTCGTCTTTATCTTTACGACCTTAAAGTCCTAAAAGTCGTCTCTGTAAACGACATGAAAAAAGTCGTGTCTGTAAACGACCTGAAAAAAGTCGTTTCTGTAGACGACCTGGAAAGTCGTCTCTGTAGACGACCTAGAAAGTCGTCTCTGTAGACGACCTAGAAAGTCGTCTCTGTAGACGACCTAGAAAGTCGTCTCTGTAGACGACCTAGAAAGTCGTCTCTGTAGACGACCTAGAAAGTCGTCTCTGTGGACGACCTAGAAAGTCGTCTCTGTAGACGACCTAGAAAGTCGTCTCTGTAGACAACCTAGAAAGTCGTCTCTGTTGACGACCTAGAAAGTCGTCTCTGTAGACGTCGTGTCTGTAGACGACCTGGAAAGTCGTCTCTGTAGACGACCTAGAAAGTCGTCTCTGTTGACGACCTAGAAAGTCGTCTCTGTAGACGACCCGAAAAAAGTCGTCTCTGTAGACGACCCGAAAAAAGTCGTCTCTGTAGACGACCTAGAAAGTCGTCTCAGTAGACGACCTAGAAAGTCGTCTCTGTAGACGATCTGAAAGTCGTCTCTGTAGACGACCCGAAAAAAGTCGTCTCTGTAGACGACCTGAAAGTCATCTCTGTAGACGACCTGAAAGTCGTTCACGTAGACGACCTTTAAGTCGTCTCTGTTTACGACCTTAAAGTCATCTCTGTTGACGACCTTTAAGTCGTCGTCATATACGACCTTAAAGTTTTCAAAGTCCATTTTAATACCCCTATGACATTCCACTGTTTATGAAACTTATTTTCTTTGAATGCGTATTTCTAATGGCTAGTTCAGCATGTGAAAATTCATAGTTGAGAATTCCATTGTGGAAAATGAAAGTTGTTCTTTATTTGTCTTCCCCTCATTGTCGACATTCCAGTCGAGATTAATGGGCAGATCTATCATGACACGTATTGTCGTGGCAAAGACGTGCCGATAATTTTTATTGTTTGACTTTGAAATGAGTACTTTATTGTAGTCCAGCACGGACTGGAGTACAGTAGTACTGCATATATATTGCATTAGAACAAGCTGTACAGTATTCAATTTTTTCCACTGTCTACTGTATTCAGGATTCGATATGTTTTAGATCCAGTTTGGCCTTTTGATTTTACAATTATTTAAACAGATTTGTTTAGTCTGACCATGATAGTTTGTTTCCTTTCCGAGTTTTAAATACTAAATCAGGAAAGTACCAACTATTCTGAGGTACTGCCTTACAAGAAGTTATGGACCTGTTCCAGCAGTAATCTGCACGGTAGACCTAAACCATTACAAACTGTACATACAGAATTTTAAACGATTCTTCGAAAAATGTGGCTAAAATCATCAGAATAACGAATATCAGGAGGTACCGTTACAAGACCTGCCACAAGAGGTAGAGCTCATAACGAACTCTAAGTAGCGAATTTTTAACTATTCCCTTTGAAAATGGGACTAAAATCATCGTTATACCGAACCAAAACCACTGATCGATCCGCTTGAAAAGTGGTTACCAGCCCTAGAATTTATAGACGTATGCCTCCTTCTTTATAGAAATCATATAGAATCTTTGTATGGATTTTTGAAATGAAATGTTTGAAATGAAAAATCGGCCCAATGCCGTTGAACGTATTGGGCCGACAATGAGAAAATTTTGAAGCGCATCAGTTGATTTTTTCGACATATTTTCATATATTCTCTTTTCCTCTTGTTGTTGGCTATCAAAAAGAGCTTGGATTAAATACGACTCTATTCATTTTTTTAGAATGACCAGATGACATTCAAAAAAAATTATTCAAGTAAAACTTAAGGGGGACTTGGGCGAATTGGTAGCGACATCTAGTTGTCAAAATTTAGAATTTTCAAATTCGCCTTGTTCGTTAAGCGTGTTCAACAACCACCGTAGTATAGTTTGCGATTTTCACACCAGGGATTATTGGTTGATTTTTTGCTTCATTGTATTCTTCACCTATTAGTTTTTTTTGTCGATAAACAACAACAAATTCTAAAAAATTAAAATAACATATTGTGGAATTCATATGAGAAAGGGAAATGGCAGATTCTTTTGGGTTTTTATTCATATACAAAAATATGGAAACAAATTGCCTTGTATAAATGCAAAGATGAAATCCTTTCTTGATTATGTAACACCTCGACTAGATATGGATCTTCCTATCTAGCATAGCTATATCGATCTAGCTATGTATGCCCACATGTCCATGTTAATTTGTAACCACGCTACAGCTCGCAGTTATGGCCTGATATTGAAGATGATCGCCAAATACAGGGTGAGATAAAAAATGTTTTAAATGTTTAAATTTTATTGAATGAAAGCAAAAACTTTCGGAAATGGCATCAAATTTGGCACGAATTATGGCCTTCAAACGGCCAATGAAACCGTCACACGCTGCCCGAATGTTGCTCGGCGGTATTTTGGCCCATTCCCGTCGAAGTGCTTGCTTGGGGTGATCGACACTTTAATACCCTCCACCGTACTAAGGAGGGTATATTAACATTGTCATTCCGTTTGTAACTTCTCGAAATACTCATGTCAGACATAACAAAGTATATATATTCTTGATCAGGGTAAAATTCTAAGTCGATTTAGCAATGTCCGTCTGTTATAATCACGCTATCTTTGGAACTTCATTCATGCAGGTCCACGTTTTCATAAAGCCCCATATAACGGTACCTCCCGATATTCGGTATTTTGATGATTTTAGCGACATTATTCACCGGAATTGTTTCAAATTTGGTACTTGAAGTTCGTAAAAGATACAACAGCCTGATACAGGTCTTCGTATAGGCCACATATATCAGTACCTCCCTTCGTATATCGGTACCTCCGAAATTGATTCAGATGTCGTTTTTGAAGTTCGTAATGGATGCTTCAGCCTGTGACAGAAAATTGTCTATGCATTTGTAGGTCTTCGTATAGCTCCGGTACAACGGTACCTTGATGATATTTACGGTACGGTACGGTATTTTGATGATATAAGCTACATTATTCACCGTTTATTTCAAGTTTCGAATTTGAATATGGTAATGACTTATGACAAACAATGCCTGTATGCGTCCACGTCGTATAGACCCCAATATAACGGCTACATTCGTTATTTTTAAGATTTTAAAAGCCATTTTAACGGATTTTATTTTTTAAAAATTTCCAAATCCGTTGTAAATGGTGGAGGGTATTCAAAGTTCGGCCCGGCCGAACTTACTGCTTTTTAACTAGTTTTTTTTTTTGTGCTAACCTTGCTTTCCAAAATACTACAGACACAATAGTCCAACTGATTGGTGTCCAGTGATTTTGGTGGCCATTATGCGCTGGAAATGAAGCGAGGAACCTCATTTTGTAACCATTCTGGGTGGCGCGTGCTGAGTTCGATGGTGCTGAGTCCTGTTGAAATGTCCAAGGTCTGCGGCTTTACCACGAGATCATTTTTCAATATTTGCCGAATGGAATATTGCGATTTGTTCAGCTTAAGAGCCATTTTTCGGCACTGCGACGCGGGTTTCGATCAACTCACTTCTTTACTTTTCGAACCATTTCTGATGATAGGCTACGCTAACAGTATCTCGTTAATGAGCAATGGTACGAGACACAAAAGATTTATTCATATTTAAATGCTGAAGTGCTCTAACGATAGCCACTTGTGGTTTTCCAGCCAAATATAAGGAAATCATCAAGCTCTGGAAATTTCTCAAAAATATGCTTTTGTACGCCTGTAAACAATATAATGAGCTGCACTGGAATAATTTTAACAGCTGTCGCACGAGTGGCTTAGAAATGTCTGATGTTGGTTGCAGTTTTTTCATCTCACCCTGTAAACCTGAAATCGCATAAAGATATATATAAGAGCCATATCTAAATCTAAAATGATCATGACAAAATTTGAAAAACTTATTACTGAGCTATATTTGGTACGCAATTAGCCCCAAATCGGTTGAAAATATATATGAGCTATATCTAAACCAAATCCGATTATCAACAATTTCAATAGGGTTCTTCCTTGGGCCAAATGAATATTGTTTGGGAAATTTCTTCTCAATCGGATAATAAGTGCCCTGCATTTTCTTCACAAGAACACATGGACAGACGAACGGACTAACATAAACGGCATAAATCGACTCAGAAAGTGATTCTATGAAGATCCCCAACTATGGGTCTATCTCGCTTCATTTTCTATGTTACAAACAAATGCACAAAGACATAATAATTTTACCACTATAATTAATTGATTAAATCTCTTATTTGTATTTAACGTTCACATTTTCTCTCCCTATTTTGAACTATAGTTTGACTGTCGCCATTTGAAGTGTTTCTGTAGCTCACATAAAATTGGATTTTCTTTCTGAAAAACTGTCGACCTAAAAAGAAGTTTTTAACTGATAAGCGTATCACATGAAATCTAAATTTAAAACAGGTCTCCGACATGGACCTCAAAAAAATCCTATTTATTTGGTTGACATGAAACCGGAATTACACCTTCCCTAAGTAAATTTTCATTATTGTGGGTATGCTCTAAATATGTCCTAAATCCTTTTATTGACTTCCATTTTACATAAATTATTGTCAAGCAAACACTTGCCCCCACCCTACCTCAAAAAAACTTTCTTAAGCATTTATGCGTAGGCATTTCCTTCCATTTTTATTTACAAATCCCAAATTTTGCACCTGTATTTTATTTTCTCATAAAATACATCTGGGCTGCCAAAGGACAATTTCCGACAAAGTCATTATAAATTCCAGCGAAATAAAATATATTTCGGTACAAAGGTTACACGCTAAACTTTCTATTAAGCAAACAAACCAAAGTGCGTAAAGGACAAACATAAAACAAATACCTGAAGATTTTGACACCGAAGAAGAAGCTGAAATATGGTCTGCCCTAATCAAAAAACCGCTGTTCGTTTACAAACCAGCTCCTGCCCCCAGTCCCAATTTCAACCCAAAATGAAAACGAAAAACTTTTAATTTTATTTCAAGAAAACGCATCGCCCAGATAACATCGCACAGAGGCAGCCACTCCAAGTTAACCTCACTTACAAATTCACACCATGAAAACCACACACACAGAAGACAGTATGACGTTTACACAGTCTGCCACAATGTCAGTGTCAGACCGTTCGGTTCAAGTGCTAATATTTTCTCCTTGTCTCCTTGCCATGTCGTGTTGTACTCTAACCGCTAAATAAAAAGAACACACCGAGAATTCTGCCATTCGAGTGAAACATTAATTCATGTAAAACTGACATTTGTATCTGTTAGAAAGCTGTTGATTTTGTAGTTGTTGTTGTTGCTGCTGTAATGGATGTAGCGTCCTTTCACGCTGCAAATCCAAATGCATGGGTTGAGTACTTTTTTGCTTTAACTATGATTTATATTCACACTTTATTCCATTGCTGCCTCTGGAGATAATTTTGGTCTGTATCTGCACTCTGGAGATAATTTTGGTTGAGTTCTACAAAATACAAAAAAAAAAAAAAAAAAAAAAAAATGAAAATTGCAAGCAAAGGATCCATTTGTTCACTTTTTTATTTGGTGTTAATTAAGTACTGCTTATCTTATTTGATTTCGGCATCATCACAAATATGCTTATGAATTACACTAGAGATGGTTTAAACTTTGTAATTTATTTTTGGCACGTTTTAAAAAAAGTCAAAGTGTGAGAGGAATTTTGTCGGATGCCATCCGTCTTTTGTATATCATAGCTAATTAAAACAGTGGAGTATACCTATGCAGGATGAAACAGGTTTTTAACAAGGGGTGTTATGTAGCAAAAACAAATTACAAAAATGGGTTTATTGAGTAGGAAAACAACAAGTGGCTATCGTTAGAGTAGCACTTAAATGTGAATCAATGTTTTGTGTCTCGTACTATCACTCGTTACCGTGATACTGATAGCGTAGTCCGATGTCAAGGAAGTGGACGGAAGAAAACAGCAACATCAGCAGAAATGGTTCGAAAAGTGTCCGAAAAATAACTCGTGAGCTGAACATATCGCAATATACCATCCGGCAAATATTGAAAAATAAACTCGGGGTAAAGCCATTGAAATTCCAAAAAGTGCAAGAACTTACACCGCAACAGGAGAAGTTAGACTCAAAAGTGCTAAAGAGTTGCTTCGCTTGGCCGAAAGTGGTGAACTAAGTTTGGTTTTCTCCGATGAGAAAACATTCGTTGTCTATTTGATATATTTCCCTGAATATCGTTGTTACGGAGTGCATATTACGGCTGTGGGTTACAAATATGACAAATCGGATGAACAGTATATATGCGAGCTATAGCTATATCTGAACCGATCTTCACCAGATTTGACATACTAGCTTTTAGACTCAATTCGGTCGTAAGTGCCAAATTTCATCAAATTTGGGCAAATATTAAACGTTTGGTGCACAATCAGAGGTAAATCGGACGAAGTTATATATGGGAGCTATATCCAAATCTGAACCGATATCGATAAAATTTAGCAAATGTATTTCTGAGCTGCATTTGATATATTTCCCCAAATATTGTTGTTGCAGGGTGCATATTACGCCTGTGGAGGACAAAAATAACAAATCGGATGAACAATATGTATGGGAGCTATAGCAAAAAATTTGGTATACTTATTTTCAGGTCCAATCTGATCATGCGTGCAAAATTCGGACTGATATTACACGCTTGGTGCACAACAAAAGGAAAATCGAACGAAGATATATATGGGAGCTATATCTAAATTTTGACCAATTTCAATAGGGCTCGTCCTTGGGCCAAACAAATGATTTGTGCAAAATTTCATGTGGATAGGACAATAAATGCGAACTGTACTTTGTTTACAAAAATACATGGACAGACGGACGGACTGACATGCATAAATCGACTCAGAATGTGATTCTATGCAGATCATCAAAAGGAACTATGGGTCTATCTCGTTTCCTTTGCCTGTTATAAACAAATGCACAAAGACATAATACCCTGACCACCTTGTGGTGTAGGGTATAAAAAGCAGCAAAGTTCTTTTAATACCCTTCAAAGCAAAGAACTTTTAATACCCTCCAACATTTTGAAGGAATTAACAAAAACCAAAAAAAAAAATCCATCGAAGAATTCCATTAAAAGGAAAACTGTTATTTGGGGGCTATACGAAGACCTGAACCTGCGTAGGTAATTTTTTGCCAAAGGCTGTAGAACCCTTTACGAACTTTAAATAGGAAATTTGAAACAATTCTGGTAAAAATGTCTCTAATATCATCAAACTGGAAAGAATTCAAATGAGTAATGCCACTAATATCATCAAATTACCAAATAAACTGAGATGCCGGCTATATGGAGATGCCGAGATGGGGGCTATATGGATACGCGGACCTTCAGAAACAATTTTCCGTCATAGGTCCGACTTAAAAATTTGTATGCGATATTGTGAATCTTTCGCAATAGATTGTATATTTCATTTTGGGTGTGGATGGACCGAACACGCATACATTTGTAAAACCTTCATAGTGGGGAAGCCATTGGTTTAAAATCCTTAAACAATCCTTAAATAAACATAGTGGACCTATTGACGCCGATGAACGCAACAATGTCCGACGGGGTTTAGAGTGCAGTAGAGTCGCAATATTTCACTGATGTTCACAGTATGTGTTTATGACCTTTCCTTGAAGACGAGAACGGAATGAGTCAGCTATTTAGTTCTTAAATGGTGGAGGGTATCAAATGTTTGATCCGGTCGAACTTTACTGCAACTTCCACTTTTACACCATTTCCATTAAAAATGTGGCGATGTACTAAGTTGTAACGAATTGAAGCACCTTTGGGGGGAGTGGGGGGGAGATATAAGAAGCGGTTGAATAGTATTTTCCATATTCGCTCCTGACATAAGTTTCATCAAAATATTAGCACGGACAATATTTTCATTGGGCAGTCAATTCGTTTTATATGAAATTTATGTAATATTTATACCCTAAAACACTATGTGTTGAGGGTATTATAAGTTTGATTGGGCCAAAAATTATGTAACACCTCGAAATATTGGTTTCCCACATAGGATAGTAAATATGGATCTTTCTATCTCGCCTACCTGAGTCGATCTAGCTATGTATGTCCGTCCGCCCGTCTGTCCATGTTAATTTGTAATCACTCTACAGGTCGCAATTATGGCCCGAAATTTAGAATGGAGGTGGGGCTAGGGTCAGAAAAGAACCCTATTTCTTTAGGAGATGATCGCATAATATTTAGGGGTTGAAATGGACCAAAAACTGAAAAAATTCCTGATTTTGCAGTTGCTCTACAGGTCGCAGTTATAGACCAATTAAAGCGGAAGTTAGCATGGCGCTAGAGCTTAGGGCTGGGCAGAAGCCTTCCAATTTTGATGGTCATCGGGTAATATTTAGTGGGTGAAATAGGCCAAAACATTTGTGTTAAATAAAAGTCATATTTTCCATTAAACCGCGAATATTTTTAATCCCGGCGAAATTACAAACAGGTCAATTCTGACCGTTACGTAGATGCCGATAGTAAATATATCGGTTATATATAACGAAATATATACAATGTGTATATACAAAGGAAGGGGATGTTAGTTAGAATGCTTATATCTCAAGAATGGCTGGACCGATTTTGACAAATTTTGTCAATTCAGAATATTCTCTTGACATAAAAGTATAAAATCTAAACAAATCGCAGAAAAATAGGCCAATAAAGATGTTAATATATATTTTGTAGTATTTTGTGACATTTTTTATTTTTTTATATTTTTTATCGCATGCGATTTTTTCAATTTGACTTATAATATTTTGTAATATTTTTTCACCTTACAACACAGGTTGGGGTATTATATAAGTATTGCAAATATCGTCCGATCCTCACGACATTTTTCACAAGGGTAGGGTTGGGCTCAGAAGGGCTAGGCCTATTGTTTTCAAAGATGTCCGCAATATATTAGGGGGTTGAAATGGACCAACAGCTAAATATTTTCCTGATTTTGCAGCCGTTATAAAGGTCACAAATAGAAACCAAAGGACACGAAATCTCGCATAAAGTTAGAGTTTAGGACAGCGGGTACAATGCACCACTAATTTTGTGTGAAAAAATACCAGCATTACTTAAAGGTGATATCCGAAATACACAAAAGGCGAATTTCTGGCTTTTTATGCTGATTTCGTTGACGAATATAGCCAAATATCGTAGACAAGCAAATCACATAGATGAGTCTAAATTTGGAGATACAGAGGGGCTTCTTGCTTTTGGAGATGATTGCAAAATATTTAGGGGTTCAAATTAACCAAAAACAGAAATGATTTTCCGATCACACAATTGAAGCCAATCGACACGCCTGTGAAGAGAGTTAAGGACAGAGAAGAATTCTAGCATTTTGGATGACCATTGGATTATATTTACCTGTAAAATGGACTACATCAACTAACAGCCCGACGGAGTGCATAAATGTTGGGCAAATGTCCCTAGTCAAAATCCTAATTACAAAAGCGAAATCTTCCAATATGGATTTGGATATAAGGGGGCTTCGAACATATTGTAGTATTGTAGGGTATAACATAGTCGGCCCCGCACGATTATAGCCTTTTCTTACTTGTTTTTCGAACATTTTGTGTGACAAGTCGGAGTACCCTCTCAATATAAGATAGCTCAAATATGTTTTTTTTTTTTTTTGAGTAAACGAATCTAACTTTTCCGTTTTTATTATTTTTTCATGTTGATAGCTGTAGAACTCAAAGAGATACTGGTTTTTACTTGGGATTTCATATGAATCACTTAAATACTATTAGTTTTTTTCTTAATATGCCACAAAGAACCAAATATGTAGTATAAATAATTATAAATACGATAATAAATAAATTGAACGTCTTCATTTAGGCTACAAGTAATTTCTGTCCAATTTCTAACCAACTGTGTAGAATTAAAAGGACATGTGTTCCACTGAACTAGTTGAGGTTAAGATTATTTACCTCAAATGTTTGTATGCGTTTGAGAGTTCTTCTATCTTTGAATTATTTTCCTAGAATCACCAAGATTTAACCATTCTTTAAGATTGAAGACAAAATTCGAAGAAATGTTAACATTGCTATTGTAACACTTCAAAAACAGTGCAACATTAAAATTAAAGATAATTAATTTAATTTCACTTGTGTTGTTAAGCTCTATATCTTAAAACTGTGGCCAGCCAGCCACCAAGAGAATTAAAGTTTATTCCCTTCAAAGAGTCCCATTGCTATCCAGACTGTCAATGGTCGCCAATGAAAGGGGTAAAAAAAAAAAAACATTACCTCAAGAGGATTCCGAGGAAAGTACAGCCCAAGCGAATGAATGCCATCTCCGAAAATGAAACAAAAGAAATGAAGCCTTTTTGCTATTTGTTATTAATTAAAATCATTTGAATGACTGCAAAACCATTAAATGGACAATAAAACTCACAATTAAGGACAAGCGCCATGGTCGGCCGGTCGACGGTGGTGATTATTTGTAAAACCATTAACATAATTTACACGCAATTAACAGTACTTTGTTGTGCAAAATGATGTTTCAGCCTTGAAGGAGAGCGGGAGGCGAATGAAGAAATGGATCGAAGTGTGAAGAAGGATTCTTTTGTTAAAGTCTAGAATTTTAAGGGCTTATTATTAACTTTTGGTTAATAATACTTGATGTTGTCATTGATAATAAATGTTTGTGCTTTCGCCTTGAAGCGACATAAATGATTGAGTCTGCATAACTGAAGAGTATTTATGGCGAAGAGGTGAAAATGTCGTCGTGACTGCGAAAGAGATAGGTTTTTATGTGAGCGTCAAAAGCTTATATCTATAGAAGGACTTCTGAGGATCAAGTATACATAAAAATGGAAGACATTTCAAAAAGTCTTGTAGAAAATTAGGTTATCTTAAAGAACTTTATTTGAAAGAAAGGACTTCTGCTAAAAGTTCCTCAAAAGGGTCTTTAGTCCATAGTAGAACCACAAAAGTTCTTCTAACTAAATAGTTTTCTGTGTATAAAGGACCCTCAAAGGATCTTCTCTCTATAGAAGGTTATTAAAAGGTCTTCTGTCTATAGAGAAGAGTTCAAGGGTCTTCTGTCTATTGAAGAGACTTAAAGGAGGATTCTTAAAGGGTCTTCTGTCTATAGAGGAGTCTTGAATGATCGTTTGTCTATAGAAGAGCCTTAAAGGGTCTTCTGTCTATAGAAGAGCCAAAGGGTCTTCTGTCTATAGAAGAGTTTTAAAGGGTCTTCTATCTATGAGGGACGTAAAGGGTCTTCTGTCTAAAGAGGAGACATAAAGGGTCTTCTGTCTATAAAAGAGCGTTAAAGGGTCTTCTGTCTATTGAAGAGCCTTAAAGGGTCTTATATCTATCTTCTTAAAGGGTCTTCTGTCTATAGAAGAGCCTTAAAGGGTCTTCTGTCTATAGAAGAGCCTTAAAGGGTCTTCTGTCTATAGAAGAGCCTTAAAGGGTCTTCTGTCTATAGTAGAGCCTTAAAGTGTCTTCTGTCTATAAAAGAGCCTTAAAGGGTCTTCTGTCTATAGGAGAGCCTTAAAGGGTCTTCTGTCTATAGGAGAGCCTTAAAGGGTCTTCTGTCTATAAAAGAGCCTTAAAGGGTCTTCTGTTTATAGAAGAGCCTTAAAGGGTCTTCTGTCTATAGACGAGACATAAAGGGTCTTCTGTTTATAGAAGAGCCTTAATGGGTCTTCTGTCTATAAAAGTGCTTTTAAGGGTCTTCTGTCTATAGAAGAGCCTTAAAGGGTCTTCTGTCTATAGAAGAGACGTAAAGGGTCTTCTGTTTATAGAAGAGCCTTAAAGGGTCTTCTGTCTATAGAAGAACCTTGAAGGGTCTTCTGTCTATAGAAGAGCCTTAAAGAGTCTTCTGTCTATAGAAGAGCCTTAAAGGGTCTTATGTCTATAGATGAGCCTTGAAGAGCGTTAAAGGGTCTTTTGTCCATAAAAGAGCCTTAAAGGGTCTTCTGTCTATAGAAGAACCTTAAAGGGTCTTCTATCTATAGAGGAGACATAAAGGGTCTTCTATTTATAGAAGAGCCTTAATGGGTCTTCGGTTTATAGAAGAGCCTTAAAGGGTCTTCTATCTATAGATGAGCCTTGAAGGGTCTTCTATCTATAGAAGAGCCTTGAAGGTCTTCTATCTATAGATGAGCCTTGAAGGGTCTTCTATCTATAGATGAGCCTTGAAGGGTCTTCTATCTATAGAAGAGCCTTGAAGGGTCTTCTATCTATAGAAGAGCCTGTTTATAGAAGAGCCTTGAATGCTCTTCTATAGATAGAAGACCCTTCAAGGCTCATCTATAGATAGAAGACCTTCAAGGCTCATCTATAGATAGAAGACCTTCAAGGCTCATCTATAGATAGAAGACCCTTCAAGGCTCATCTATAGAAGAGCCTTGAAGAGAGCCTATCGAAAACCCTGTCTTTAGACGGCCCTTTAAAGATTTTCTATTTATTGAAGGCCCTTAAAGAAGGACATTTTATCTGTGGAAGAACTGTAGTACGTCATTTATATAAAGAAAATTCCAAGGAGGTCATATTTCCATCACATTAACGCACTTTATTTCTATATACAAATGATGACGCCTTAAAAATATTGAATATCTCCATCATCTCGAAACAATAATGAAACTTTATCACTTTCTTCTTATCACTGCAATTTCATCATCAGCAACTTGCAAGAGATAAAAACCAAACAAAAACCAACGACAAGTAGTCCTATCACAATTCCTTCATGTTCCTGCTCTTTTCTTAGAATTTCCAAAACACCTCATCAAAGTCAATGGCCTGACATAAATATTATGGCTGAATGAGATAAGGAAAGATGTCTACGTAGCAGGTGTCAAGACATGTCAAAATAAAATAAATAAATGGCCGCCGTCATGTTAACACGAATTGCCTATATAAATGTTTTGTAAAAGATGTTCATCTTCACACTACCCACACACACACTCATACACATCAGGCTTTTGACGAAAATCATCCTGGCATAACATTAACAATGAGCCAATGTCAGCAGCAGTAGACAGAAAACATCTTGGCCTTATCCTCACAAAGATGACGATGATGATGATCCTTGCTGGTGTCAATAGACGCATACAAAGCAACCATATGGACAATGTCACATATGTACGACATTTCGTTGGAACTTAATAAAAGTTTACGCTTTTTGGAATTCTTAACATTTTTCACTTAACGCGTATGGATGCTACTTACTGTTTTTCGGAGAAATATGAAAAATTTGAATCAGAAGGACATTATTTGTCAAACTGTTTCCAGACAATGCCAGACGATGGTCTGTGTCAAGCATTGCTCAACCATAACCGTGGCCTTCCATAGAAATGGAAATGAAATAAATATGCCAGACATTGTGACATTTTATTAGACGACTGTCTGATATTTTCACACATATCCAAATTGGTTAACACTTTTTAACGTGAAAGTTTGCAAAGATATTATATTTGATTTAAATTCAATAGAGTTTGTGAATATGGAAATTTATTTTAAAACGCAAGGGAATTGAGGGGTTCATTCTTTCTAATGCTGTTTTTAAAAAGGGTCAGCAGTTTTTCTTTTACAGGGTCGAGAGGTCAGTTCTATAGAAGACTGTTAGGATTTTCCTTAGAGAAAGAAAATAAGGTCTAGTTGAATGAAGAACGCTCTAGCCGAATTTTTATTAATTTTTGTCTCTTTAAAAGTTGGACATTTATTTGTTAGATTTGGCCAACAATTACGTAACACAAAATATTGGTCCCGACATAGGAAACTATGTATGGATCTTCCTAGCTCGCCGAGCTGGGTCAATCTAGATATTTATGTCTGTCCGTCCGTCTGTCTATGTTGATTTGTAATCACGCAATTATGGCCCGATCCACACAATATTGAAAATATAGGCGGGGTTAGGGTCAGAATAGAAGCCTATTATTTTTGGAGATGATCGCAAAATATTAATAGGTTAAAAAACAAACATATTTCCTGATTTGGCTGCTGCCCACCAGGCTTATAAGTCAAGAACCTCTGGGCAGATTTTCATAATTCCCATCAATTCGGCATGGTCTCTTGCCAGAAAAGTATAAAATCTAAGAAAATCGCATAAAAATAAGACAAAACAAGTAAAAAAAAAACATTAAGTTCGGCCGGGACAAACTTTTAATACCCTCCACCTTAGGGTAAAGGAAACGTTAGAAGAAATGTGACATAAACCATCAAAATACCGAATATCGGGAGGTACCGTTATATGGGGGCTATATGAAATCATGAACCTATACATACAATGTTTCGCCAGCGGAGCTAGAACCCATTATGAATACAAATACCAATTTTCAGACAAATCCGTGAAAAAATGTGGCAAAAATCATCAAATTACCGAATGTCGGGAGGTACCATTATATGGGGGCTATACCAAAACATGGACCTATAATTACAATGACTCGCCACACGAACTGGGACCCATTATGATCTACAACTACCAATTTTCAGAGTAATTTTTGAAAAAATGTGGCAAAAACCGTCAAAATACCGAATATCGGGAGGTACTGTTATATGGGGGCTATACCAAATCATGGACCCATACATGTAATGTTTCGCCTCCGAAGCTGGAACCCATTTTGACCCACAAATACCAATTTTTAGACAAATCCGTGAAAAAATGTGGCAAAAAATTAAAATACCGAATATCGGGAGATACCTTTATATGGGGGCTATACCAAAACGTGGACCCATAGATGCAATGTTTTGCCACACGCACAGGGACCCATTATGACCTACAAGTACCAATTTTCAGACTAATCCGGTAATTTTCAGACTAATCCGTGAAAAATGTGGCATAAATAATCAAAATACCGAATATCGAGAGGTACCTTTATATGGGGATTATACCAGAACGTGGACCGATGTATCTCATTTTCAATACCAACCATCCTAGACACAATACAAATGGCTCTGCTAAATTTTGGCGCTCTACGTCAAATAATGTGGGCTGTATCGAGATTTCAACAGACCGACAGACAGACGGACATCGTTAAATCGACTTAGAATTTTATGCTGATTATGAATATATATACTTTATAGGGTCTACGACGATGTTACAAACGGAATGACAAAGTTAATATACCCTCCTTTCCAAGGTGGAGGGTATAAAAAAGCGCATATTTTTTGTTAAATTTTTTTAATTTTGGTCATATTTTTATAGAACGCTACTTTTTTAATTTTTCTTACAATTTTGAATTGTATATTTTCCAGAGATTTTCTACAACCGCAACACTTTATGTTAAGTGTATTACATACAGATCGCAATTATTGTCCGATCCTCGCGAAATTTTGTATGGGGGTACAAAATGTACATTTATGGGTTCAAATGGTCAAAAAAAAAAAAATAATAAATAAATAAATAAATAAATTAATAAATAAAAAATAAAAAAATAATAATAATAAATAACATTAAAATATTAGAACGTTTACAGTCACGGGTCATAATTGAAAACCAAACGACACGAAATTTTATATGAGAAGAGAGTTAAGGACAGGGAAGAAGTCTAGCATTTTAGATGGCTATTGGACTCGTAAATCGCTGCACAGATTTTCCTGATAATTTCCAATTAACTACAATATCGTGTGAAAATAACATAGGCTAATTTTTTTTTTTTATTTTGAAATTCCACTTGGAGCTTGAAGTATAGCATCAGAATCGGAGGTTCCTCACAAAAATTTAGATTTTATATGCACATACAGGTTGAGATAAAAAACTGCAACAAAGTCTAATGTTACATTTTTTAATTTTTTTAATTGTATTGAAAGAAAGCAAAAAATGTCGGAAAAAGCATCAATTTTAGAATAAGTTTAGATTTGTTCGGATGAGTTACCTTTGGCACGAATTATGGCTTTCAAACGGCCAATGAACCCGTCACACGCTGCCCAAATATTGCTCTGCGGTATATTGGCCCATTCCCGGCGAAGCGCTTGCTTTAGGTGATCGACAATTTGGTATTTTTTTGGTGCCAACCTTGCTTTCCAAAATACTCCAGACACAATAGTCCAACGATGGCCATTGTGCGCTAGAAATGAAGCGAAGAGCCTCATTTTGTAACTATTCTTGAGTGCCGCGTGCTGAGTGCGATGGTACTGGGTCTTGTTGGAATGTCCAAGATCTGCGGCCAAAATGTTTGCGTGCCTAAGGCTTTAATACACCCTCCAGAATATTTTCGCGATGATATTCGGCAATTATTCTGATGACACGGTCGATTTCTCATCGGAGAAAACCAAATTCGACAGTTGACCACTTACGGCCAAGCGAAGCAACTCTTTAGCTGTTTTGAGTCTACTTTCTTTCCGTTGCGGTGTAAGTTCTTGCACTTTTTGGAATTTCAATGGCTTTTTCCTGAGTTCATTTTTCAAAATTTGCCGAATGGAATATGGCGATATGTTCAGCTCACGAGCCATTTTTCGACTACTGCCACGCTGCCGATCGATCAAGTCACTTCTTTACTTTTCGAACCATTTCTGCTGATGTTGCTATTTTCTTCCGTCAACTTCCTTAAAGTCGGACTACGCTACCAGTTTCACGGTAACGAGCGATGGTACGACAAACAAAATATTTATTCACATTTAAATGCTGGAGTGCTCTAACGATAGCCACTTGTGGTTTTCCAGCCAAATATAAAAAAATCACACTATCGCGCTTGAATTTCATCACGAATAACTTTTTTTCTGGACAATTTTCATCAAAATGCTTTTGTACGCTTGTAAACAATATAATGAGCTGTCACTGGAATAATTTTAACAGCTGTCGGATGGTTGGCTTAGAAATGACAGCAGTCTGAAGTTGGTGGCAGTTTCTACATCTCACCCTGTATAATCCAATCCTGATAAGTCGCGGTATTTAAATCATATTTATTTAGGTGCGATACGAAATGGACAATGCTGCTCCATTCTTTCGGAATCTACTCCGTAGAGGGTCACCAATTTAAATAAATATAACACATGTCAAATATATATTTAAATAATCGAACAATGGCTGATATGTATACCATATTTCGGCAAAACCGACTGATGCCTTTTAACCTATTTTATTCTCCAATGAATGTATAAAAAATAACTCCTTTACAAAAATAACCAAGTTGTCTATTAAAAAAAACTTTATCAATACTAGCAGAACTTAGTCAATAGCTCACAACTTGTTTTCCAATAACCATAATAAATTTAATGGAGTTTCCTCACTTTGAGGTATTCTCAGGATGAGCGAACAATCAAGCAACTCGTGTTTTACAACCCCTTGCAATATACATTGTCTACTTTACAGGGAGCTCTCCTCCACTTCCCCTTTAAATCGTTTTTTTTTTCTTGCTAAGAAAATAATGAAAAGTTTCGAATATTTTATTAGTACTGGTTATTAGCAGTAATTGAAAAACAAAAGAATTTCCGCAAATTGAATTTTCAATTTGCATAAATTATTGAGAAATGCTTCTTAATGGCATTTCAAGGATGAACAGTTGTAGGAGGGGTGGATATGTCTATGTTCGACACAGCACGTGGGAAAGGTTAAAGAGATTTGAAAATGGTGAAGTTGCAAGAGATCGGAATGCAGGACCAAGACTAATTCTCGAGATCAAAACTTATGCAATTGAAATTTGTAAGCCCCTTAACTGGCTTACTGAACGAACATCCATGCATGTATCCCAATATTCCCGAGGATAATGTTTTAGTATCTACAGGGTTGCCCATATTCGATGGACCCATCTGGCAACGCCATAACATTTGTTCCCGTTCAAAATTCAATTGACGCCAAGAATGTTGAAAAGTGGTGATTTGGACTGGTCACCGCGTTCGCCCGATTTGACGCCGCCTGACTTCTTCTTGTGGGGATATTTGATATCAAAGGTTTACGTTAACAATCCAAGGACCGTAGAAGAGCTCAAGGACAACATTCGTGAAGAAATAGCCGCTATTCCGGCCGAAATGTTGGCAAAAACGATGGAAAATGCAGCAAAAAGGGCACAATACGTCATCAACGCCAGAGGCGGCCATTTGAGAGATATCATATTCAAAAATTGATGTAAACAAATCTACTTGGAACAAATTAAATGATTAACATTGCCAACCGCCAAATTTTTATTTTTTTCTTTGATTTAAAAAAAAAAAACATCGGTCCGTCGAATATGGGCAACCCTGTAAAAGTTGGCTCATGCTCGAATGGGGAATATAAATTAATAATCAACGTAGCCATCGATTTTGATTTCCACAGCCACATTTTACATTGATTTAAAATGCGCAAAAAAATTCTGTAAATTCAGAAAATCCTTTGTTAGGCTCTCTATACCCTCGGCTACGTTAGTAAAATTTAAGCGACTTTTTCTGCAGAAATGTTTAAGTTCCAAGAAAGATTTCAAAGGAAAATAAAGCATTTCATATGTTTAAGTTCAAACATTAAAATTTCTTGTTACTCCCCCATCTTCTATCCTCCTCCTCCTCGTCTTCCACTTTCATCCTTAATTTCAATTCGTTTGATAATGTCATTATGTGGTTTTTCATATTATTAATTATAATGTTTTTCCACGAAGAGAGCGAGAAGAAGAAGAAGCAGATTAACTTTTAGTTTCGAAACTTTCTCTTGCCGCAGGGTATTGCTTCGTTACGATTACGATTAACCAGCATCAAACTACGACGATAATTATAGAGTTTTAGCAGCTGCTGCTGTTGCTCATTTTCTCTTTTTGCAGAAACTACAAACGGAAGTTGATAAACGAAACGTTGAATTAGAAGTTTTGGATTCCGAAAAAGGGTTCCTACAATTATGTGTCTTCGCACGAAAAACCGCAAAAAATAGTAGTGAGGTTTAAAGTTCTGCAAAACGGGTGCAACCGTTAGAAATTAGTGTTAAAATATTAAATTAATTTAAATTGAATAAAGATTTCAAGAAAATTTAAATAAATAAAGCGATTAGCTAGACCTTTGAGAAACTGTATTTACTGCACGAGATGTAATACGAAATAGAAATAAAAAATATATAAACGGCAATTGATTCGATCAACTCGAATATTTAATACGCTCCGATTGTGGTTTACTATTTACTCCTTTAAAAACACCAAATTAACTATACCCTCAGCCATTTGGCTGGAAAGGGTATATATCATTTGATATGGACAAAACATGTGTTATCGAAATAACGATTTTAGACCCTAGGTCTCTTTGGACCAAATCCGTTTGAGGTCATTTGAAGTCGATCTAGCGATGTCCGTCCGTCTGTCTGTCTGGCTGGTGTGCACGATTACTCTAGAAGGGAGTATTCGATTTGATCCAAACTTAGATCGAGTTCCATCAAGTACGAGTGCGGTTCGAAAACTTCTTAGCCTATCAATGAAAGATATTAGCTATTTTTTTTTTTTTTTTTTTTTCAAAAATATTTGCATTCTTCAATATAATCTCCTGAAACTTTAATACACTTAGTCTAACGCTTTTCGTTTCGGTTTTTTCACACAAAAGTAGTGGTTAATTCTACCCGTTATCCTAAACTCTAACTTCATGCTAGATTTCATATCCTTTGGTTTCCGCTTCTGACCCTAGTTTTTGTGTTGTAAGCCAGGACGTTTTTCTCGAATTTGTACATTTAATTGATCCAAAATGTTGCAACAGTACTTTGAAATTATTGTTTGACCCTTAAGCAGATAGTCAATCAATCAAATACCTTTGAAGTCCCAAAAAACCGTTGCCATAACCTTAGCAGACGATTGAATTGCTTTTGCCTTTTTTGGGGCACTTAATCTTCAATGCTTATACGATCACGTTTAAACTCAGTAATCCAATTTTTTACTGTTGCATATGAAGGAGAACTTTCACCTAATACATTCACCATATCATTATGAATTTCTGGTCCCGATAAACCTTTTTTATACCCTCAACCATATGGCTAGAGAGGGTATATATCATTTGATACGGTCAAAACGTTCCTAGTCGAAATAACGGTTTTAGAACCTAGGTCTCTTGGGACCAAATCCGTTTCAGGAAATTTGGAGTCGATCTAGCGATGTCCGTTCGTCCGTCTGTCTGTCTGGCTGGTGCACACGACAAGTCTCGAAGGGACTATCCGATTTGGTCCACATTTGGTATATCGTTATATTTTTGTCAAACTTAGATCGAGTTCGGAGATGGGCAATGTCGAAATAAGGTCGAAATTTTCAAAAAATATATTTTCTGTACAGAAAGAGAAAAGTCAATCCTATTTTGCAAATCCTAATATTTGCGTCAGTGCTAGGTCAGGTGCGAAAATGGACATTATCGGTCCACTCCACATCAAGTACCTCCCCCACAAAGGGTCAAAATTTTGAATAATTACAGCTCTTATAGAATGTGATGTAAGAATCTGATTGTCTTCAAATTTTACAAATCCCAATATTTATATTAACTCAAGGCCTGGTGTTAAGATGGAATATATCGGTTAACTCCTTCTTGTACCTCCCCCGCAAATGGTCAAAATTTTCAAAAAATATATTTTCTGCACAGAAAGAGAAACGATAATCCGATTTTGCTCCAACTTTTCGAATCCAAATATTTACGTCAGTGCTAGGTCAGGTGCAAAAATGGACATTATCGGTCCACTCCATCAAGTACCTTCCCCACAAAGGGTCAAAATTTTGAGTAATTACAGATCTTACAGAATGTGATTTAAGAGTCCGATTTTCTTCAAATTTTCCACATTCCAAAATATTTATAAACCCAAGATCCGGTACCACCCCCACAAAAGCTCGAAATTTTGAACTATTATTTCTATTTATTTCTACTAACACAAGATCTGATGGGATTTATCGGTCCACTCCTTCTGGTACAAACACTCCTTCACATATCTCATATAAAGTGATGGAAGATGTCGGTATAGTCCATACCTGGAACGTCGCAATATTTATATTACATTAATTATAACACAAGTCAACATATATTTAAATACTCGAACATCGGCTGAGGGTATACATTTGTCGGCAAACCTGACTGATACTTTTTATACCCTACAACACTATGTGTTGGGGGTATTATAAGTTTGATTGGGCCAAAAATTATGTAACACCTCGAAATATTGGTTTCCCACATAGGAAAGTATATATGGATCTTCCTATCTCGCCGAGCTGAGTCGCTATGTATGTCCGCCTGTCCATGTTAATTTGTAATTACTCTACAGTTCGCAATTATGGCCCGATCTTCATGAAATTTAGAATGTAGGTGGGGTTGATTTAGGGTTTCAAATGGACCAAAACTGAAAAATTTCCTGATTTTGCAGTTGCTTTACAAGTTACAATTATAGACCAATCGAAGCGAAAGTTAGCATAGGGCTAGAGCTTTGGGCTGGACAGAAGCCTTCCAATTTTGATGGTTATCGGTTAATATTTAGTGGTTGAAATAGACCATAGCATTTGTGATAAATAAAAGTCAAATTTTCCATTAAACCGCGAATATTTTTAATGCCGGCGAAATCACAGACAGACGAACAGGTCAATTCTGACCGTTACGTAGATGCCGATAGTAAATATATCGGATATATATAGCGATATATATACAATGTGTATGTAAAAAGGATGGGGATATTAGCTAGAATGCATATATCTCATGAATGGCTGGACCGATATTGACAAATTTTGTCAATTCAGAATGCCCTCTTGGCATAAAAGAATAAAATCTAAAAAAATCGCATAAAAAGTTGCCTATAATCTTGATAATGTAGATTTTGTAGTATTTTGTGACATTTTTTTGTTTTTTCATATTTTTTATCGCATGCGATTTTTTCAATTTGACTTAAAATATTGAAGTGTATATTTTGTGATATTTTTTCACCTTACAACACAGGTTAGGATTATTATATACAGATTTCAATTATCGTCCGATCCTCACGAAAAGGGTAGGGTTAGGCTCAGAAGGGCTAGGCCTATTGTTTTCAAAGATGCCCGCAATATATTTAGGGGTTGAAATGGACTAGCAACTCAAAATGTTCCTGGTTTTGCAGCCGTTATAAAAGTCACAAATAGAAACCAAAGGACACGAAATCACAGTGGGTAGAATGGACGACTACTTTTGTGTGAAAAAATACCAACATTAGTTACAGGCGATATCCGAAATACACGATTGGCGAACTTCTGGCTTTTTATGCTGATTTCGTTGACGAATATAACCAAATATCGTAGACAAGCAAATCATATAGATGAGTCTAAATTTGGAGACACAGAAGGGCCTCTTCTTTTGGAGATGGTTCAAATGAACTAAGAACGGAAAAAATTCCTGATCACACAATTGAAGCCAATCGACACGCCTGAGAAGAGATTTAAGCACAGGGAAGAATTCTGGCATTATGGATGACCATTGGATTATATTTAGCCGTAAAATGGATCATAAAAACTAACAGCACGACGGAGTGCATAAATATTGGGAAAATGTCCCTGGTCAAAATGCTAAGGGTAATACCTGGGCAGTGCTCCGTGACATAATTTCAAAAGCGAAATCTTCCAAAATGGGTTTAGACATAAGGGGGCTTCTAACACGACGACTATAGCCTTTGCTTACTTGTTAACTTATTATGTAAATATTTAATGACAGCACGAATTCCTAATTGTTCCATTGTAAAAAAATTGCGGATGAGTCTTTTTTGAATACCCGTTTCTATATGAAGGAGTTGCCAGATCGAAACAAAATTTAAAATGTATTCATAACCGAGATGGAAGTTTCCAAAACACTTAACTTCTGTTTATACCACAATTTTTGTGCTAGGTTAAGAAGTTTCCGAACTGCCCTCGTATAAAGAACGAAAACTACCAAATATGATATAAGGAGTAAGAATAAAAGTGGAATTATGGATTTTGATGTAAATGTGCACTAAGAGAGTGTGGAAGTGTGAAGTTTATGTAATTGTATTCTTTAGTGAACAATCATTACTAAATGGAGCGAAATTAGATATGAGATAAGAAATAATAATTATTAATTTTAATATAGGGGTATTATTTCCAATTTTCGCATTTAGACGAAATCGGATTCTACCTTTGAGAATTATCGCGCAGGAAACACGGACATGATCGGACATGACTAGACCGACTCAAAATGTTTTGTTCAAATATATCTTGGCTCTAAAACCCTAATTTCGATGATATACATTTTGACCATTTAAAATGTTATACCCCCTGTAACTACATGGCTGGGGGTACAAATAATAATGGGAGTTTTAAACGGCCACAAATAATAAATTAAAATATATCTTCTAATAAATCCTCTCAGAACTTACATGAGATATTATCTATCCTTCTACAGTAACGCACGGTGTTGTTTCCAAAACGAATAACAAGGGTTATGATAGTAGCCAAAATTTCACCTTCAACAATTTCCTTTTGACAATACAGCAAAGGAATTAATTTAATTACTATCAGGGGAATCATTAGAAATATTCTTATAAACCGAAATAAAATATTGACCACAAAAAAAATTCCATTCTTTCATCACATATGTATAATCCCCGACAATTTTGTGTCACGTTTTCGTTGGAAAAAATTAACCAGTGATGTTTGTTTCAAAGAAAAAACTTTTAATTTTAATTTTCAACAATCTGATTAATTTTATTGCAAACTTTTTTTAACTTTTCCCCCCTAACCTCCCAACAGATGACACACGCATCATCACCTCTTGTTCTACCTATGCAAGAGTTTTCAAAGAAATAATTTATTTTCAGCAGAACATGTTGACTTGTTGAAATAAAAAAAAAGAAACTTTAAAATTGCTCTCAAAAGGTCAAGAACATTGACTATAAAGATTAGCCATAAAATGCGTGACATGTCACACAGTAAAAAGTTAAAAGAAAAAAATGCTTGTCTCCAATTCAGACGATTGATGAAAGGAATTGTGGATTTGCTGTTATTTCTTAAAAGTTCAAAGCAAATGTTTGTTATTCAATTAGTGGGACAAAGTAAAGAAAGAAATAAATCAATATAAAGAAATAAAGAAATATTTTTTATGTGATTAAATAAAAGCGAGGATTTTTAAATCGAAGGGAGAAGGAGTGCATTGTGTTGGTAGCATATTTTGGGGTCAATATTGGCCATTTCATATCTGACCTAAGACTGATATAAATATTACAACATGCCAGATTAGGACTATGTCGACTAGTTCATTTAATTAATTTGAAAAATGATATGATTTTTGAAAAAAAAAGTTAAAACCAGTAAAGAAAGTCTTAAAATCGGGCGGGGCCGACTTTATGATACCCTACACCACTTTGCTAATTTAATAAAGCTGCGCATAACAATTAAAAGTTTTTATGGGAGAATTCAATCATACACGCTACGATTATATTTATAATTTAAAGTTCAAAGGACTAAATATGTCGAAGCATTTGTATCTTTTAAATTCGGACTTGTATTGCCCATTTGGTGCACAATTAATTTTAAATCGAATAAAAATATATATGGGAGCTATATCCAAATCGGAACCGATCTCGATAAAATTTGGCAAATGCATTTCTGAGCTGTATTTGATATATTTCCCCAAATATTGTTGTTGGAGGGTGCATATTACGGCTGAGGAGGACAAAAATTACAAATCGGATGAACGTACAAAAGCATTTTGGTTAGAATTTTCCAGAAAAAAAGTTATTCGTGATGGAATTCAAGCGTGATAGTGTGATTTCACACTATCCATTGAAATTCCTAAAAGTGCAAGAACTTACACCGCAACAGAATAAAATAGACTCAAAAGAGCTAAGGAGTTGCTTCGCTTTGCCGAAAGTGGTGAACTGCCGAATTTGGTTTTCTCCGATGAGAAAACATTCGTTGTCCAGCAGTTTGTAAACAAAATTATCATGTTTACTTGCCAAAGAGGTCAGCTGGAAATGTGCACCTTCGGTTGGCCACAAGAACTCAAGCTCCGGCCATGGTGATGGTGTGGGCCGCCATAACAGCCGATGTTCGCTCTCCGCTCGTATAAATCGAATAAATGCCGAATATTATAGCGAAAATATTCTGGAGGGTGTATTATAGTCTTGGGCACGCAAACATTTTGACCGCAGACCTTGGTCATTCCAACAGGACTCAGCACAATCGAAAACGGCACCATCGCACTCAGAACGCGCCACCCAAGAATGGTTACAAAATGAGGTTCCTCGCTTCATTTCCAGCGCACAATGGCCACCAAAATCTCCGGATACCAATCCGTTGGACTATTGTGTTTGGAGTATTTTGAAAGCAAGGTTTGCACTAAAAAATACCAAAGTGTCGATCACCTCAAGCTTCGCCGGGAAATACCATAGAGCAACATTCATTGGAGTTTGAAGGCCATAATTCATGCCAAAGGTGACCAATTCGAACAAATCTAAACTTATTCTAAAATTTGATGCGATTTTCGATATTTTTTGCATTGTTGCTTTTTTATCTCACCCTGTATTTCTCTCAACACGAAACTTGAGATGAATATGGAATTTATGATTTCGCATAACCGACTGTCGACATAACCGACTTTTACTTTTTAAGTAGTTTTCTTTTTATACCCTACAACACTATGTGTTGGGGGTATTATAAGTTTGATTGGGCCAAAAATTATGTAACACCACGAAATATTGATTTCCCACATAGGAAAGCATATATGGATCTACCTATCTCAGCGAGCTGAGTCGATCTAGCTATGTATGTCCGTCCGTCCGTCTGTCCGTCTGTCCATGTTAATTTGTAATCACTCTACAGGTCGCAATTATGGTCCGATCTTCACGAAATTTAAAATGGAGGTGGGGCTAGGGTCAGAATAGAACCCTATTTCTTTTGATGATCGCATAATATTTAGGGGTTGAAATGGAACAAAAACTGAAAAAATTCATGATTTTGCACTTGCTCTACAGGTCGCAATTATAGACCAATCGACGCGGAATTTCGCATGTAGCTAGAGTTTAGGGCTGGCAAGAACGTATTGAGATAGAAGGCTATAATTTTGCACACATGTGCATTTTGACAGTAGGCAGGTTAAGTTCGTAAAACGGTACCTCCCAACATTTTGTCGAATGAATTCTTCAATGGCGTACCTCTGACCTTTACATTGACGCTGATTCCGTTGACAAATATAGCCAATATTTTGAATACCCACCACAACGACCTCGAAATTTCGTCCAAAAACCAAAATAAAACTTTTGCAGGACTATGTGACAAGAATGAAATAATTTTTTGTTGGAAATATTGGTTCCAGGTCTATAACGAAGACGTGGACCTGCACAGAAAAATTTTTGTCATTGGCTGTAGTATCCAGTACGAACTTCAATTACCATTATATGGGGGCTATACCAAAACGTGAACTACATGGCCCATTTTCAATACCAAAAGTCCTTCGTTCGGAAGCTAGAGTGATTCCCACAAACGTTCAGACGGACGGGCATCGCTAAAAAGACATAGAATTTTATGCTAATTAAGAATATATGCTTTGTGGGGTCTAAAATGTATATTTCGTGGTATTACAAACGGAATGACAAACTTAATATATCCTCCATACTATGTTGTTAGTATAGCAAAAAATATGACCGGTCGGCTAAATTTGACATTTGAGAATCTCGTCTATCTTCTTCAGTTTGTTCGCGGTTAAAATAAGTACACTGCCTTGATATTTATACCCTACAACACTATGTGTTGGGGGTATTATAAGTTTGATTGGGCCAGAATTTATGTAACACCTCGAAATATTGGTTTCCCATATAGGAAAGTATATATGGATCTTCCTAGCTCGCCGAGCTGAGTCGATCTAGCTATGTATGTCCGTCTGTCCGTCTGTCCATGTTAATTTGTAATCACGCTACAGGTCGCAATTATTGCCCGATCCTTACGAAATTTTGCACGAAGGTGGGGTTAGGATCAGAATAGAAGCCTATTTCTTCTGGAGATGATCGACTAATGTTTAGGGGTTGAAATGGACCAAATACTGAAAAAATATCGGATTTTGCAATAGCTATACAGGTCGCAATTATAGACCAATCAACGCGGAATTTCGCACGTAGCTAGAGTCTAGGTGGGAAAGAAGCCTACCAATTTGGGTGGTCATCGGATAATATTTAGCGGGTAAAATAGACCATATCTTTTGTGTTGAAAAAACTTAAAATTTTTCATTAAACCGCGAATATTTTAAATCCCGGCAAAATCACAAAGCCATGACAAGGTTACTTCTGATCTTTACATTGATGTTAACATCCAACAAATCGGATATATAGCAAAATATGTGCGATATGTATGTCTATCAAAGAAGATATGCTTGAAAGATCTCTTATATGTCGAGAACGGCTGAACTGATTTCGACAGTTCTCATTAATTCAGAATGGCCTCTTGGCAGGAAACATAAAACGTCTAAAAAAATCGCATAAAAATATCTCTCTAAAGATGAAAATATTGATTTTATAAAATTTTCTCATATTTTTTCCATTTTGTCATATTTTTGGCATATTTTCATTTTGAATTAAACATTTGGTAATATTTCTACAGCTAACAAAACTAAGTAGTTAGGATATCAAGATATCATATACAGATCGCATTTATGGCCCGATCCTTACGAGATTTTGCATGGAGATAAGATGAGGGTCAGAATAAAAGCCTATTCTTTTTGGAGATGATCGCCACATATTTAGGGGTTGAAATGGACCAAAAAACTGCAAAATTGTCAGCAGGTCGTAATTATGGGGGTTACCGGACATTGCAAAAGCCAAGCAGTTTTGGATGGTCATCCAAAAATATTCAATGTGTGAAGGAGTTTGCCAACTTTTATTATGGGTTACCGGACATTGCAAAAGCCAAGCAGTTTTGGATGGTCATCCAAAAATATTCAATGTGTGAAGGAGTTTGCCAACTTTTATAGACAAAATACGAAAATGTCCATTCCAGTGACTTTTTGGAGAATTCACAAATACAGGAAAGACGCACTTCTGACTATTTCGTTAACGCTGATTTCGTTGAAGAATATAGTCAAATGTCTGTATCTCATATAGATGCGTTTCCGACAAAAACCAATAATAAATATTAATCTTTTGCCACTTCTGAGAGATTATAGGTCTTTGGGAAATATTGGTTCCAGATCTAGGAAGACCATTTAAGTGCAACATCTACCAATAAATTGGAAATGAGCAAATTAGTTTAAGTTGCTATTGTTCGAAAATTAGAGAACGAAACCTGATGGTTTTCTTTTATTATTTGTCACAATATCTTGTGGAATTCTTTCGAGTATCTCGCCTATATAAACTGTATCGTTTATTATAGTGTTGTAGGGTATTCAACGGTCGGCCCCGCTCGACTGTAGCCTTTGCTTACTTGTTTTTTTTTTTCATTTTGTGGGGGATATGTACCAGTAGGAGTAGACTTATATTGTCAATCTCCGATCTCAATCTAAGTTTAATAAAAATATTATAAATCGGATACTCCCTTCGAGAGTTATCGTGCCCACTTTGGACCAAATCCGTTTCAGAAAATTTGGAGTCGATCTAGCGATGTCCGTCCGTCTGTCTGTCTGTCTGGATGGATCTCGAAGGGAGTATCCAATTTGGTCCAAACTTGGAACATCGTAATATTTTTGTCAAACTTAGATCGAGTTCGGAGATGGACAATATCGGTCCACTCCTTCTGGTATAATCACAACTCTCATAAAATGTGATGTAAGAGTCTGACTGTCTTGAAATTTCACACATCCCAATATTTATATTAACCCAAGATCTGATGTTAAGATGGAATATATCGGTCCACTCCTTCTGGTACATCCCCCCAAACGGTCGAAATTTTCAAAAAAAAAAATATTTTTTTGCACAGATAGAGAAACGATAATCCGATTTTGCTCCAACTTTGCAAATCCTAATATTTGCATCATTGCTAGGTCTGGTGCGAAAATGGACAATATCGGTCCACTCCTTCTGTTACCTCCCCCTCAAAAGGTCGAAATTTTGAATATCCATTAAGCTCATAAAACGCGAAATTAACATCGGACTGCATTTAGACTTGGCACATCTGAAATTTTCTATCAACACAGGATCTGTTAAAAATAAACGGTGGTGATCGGACCATTCCTCTACCTACCTCCCCCACAAAGGGGCAAAGTTTTGAATAACGAAAACGTTTATAAAATCAGAAATAAGAATCAGTTTCTCTTTATATTTCACTCATCCCATTATTTCTACTAACAAAAGATCCGTTGTGAAGATGGCATATATCGGTCCACTCCTTCTGGTACCTCCCCCACAAAGGCTCAAAATTTTGAATATCCATGAAGCTCATAAAAAGCGAAATTGACATCCGATTCTATTCAAGACTTGGAACATTCCAAAATTTCCACTAACACAACACAGTCCAAACCTAGCACGTTGCAATATTTATATCACATTTATTTAGGTCTGATACGAAATGGCCAATATTGGCCATAAGGGGTTTAACATTTGAATAATTATAGCATAATTATATAATAATTATAGCAGAAGTCAAAATATTTTTAAATAATCGAGCATTGGCTGAGGGTATACATCTGTCGGCAAAACCGACCAATACTTTTTTACTTGTTTTTGTACAAAACTACTGTTCTCGGTCAGAGAATTCTATGGAAAATTCGTTGAATAAATTAAAGCCTATTACCCGGGCTCTTCAATTAAGTTAAGCCAAAAATGAAGAATTTATTCAGGAAGACCTGAAGAATGCTTTTAATAAAACTTTGAAGACATCCAGTGATTGTATAGAGTTTGATTACCCTTTTTATGAGATACAAAATACTTTTTTGCAGCTATTCCCTTAGATTGCACCTCAGTCAGTCTTAACCAAAATATTCTTGAAAACCTCTCGAAATACAAAAATCTACTGTTGCAGCTTTTATAGTCCTTGGCAGTCCTTAAAAAAATTTCCTAAAAAAGTCAATTTTTTAGCCTTCATAGTACTTGGTATTATTCCACCAATATACTTTATAACGGCAAAAAAGTATTCCTTACTTTTGCCTTAAAGGCCTGTCATCTGAATTTTCATTTCAATTTGAGTTTTCCATGAATTATGCCATTTACTTAATTTGAATTTACTCTCCTCGAATTTGTTTCATATGTATTTTCCGATATTACTTCCATATTCCTAGAATTAACTAGCTATAATGTGGAAACTTGAAATCATCCAAGTGAAACTATTTCCATCAAATTACAAAGTAAAATTACAATTTCATTCGGCAGAAGTTGAAATGTCAACAGCAATAAATTGTTTGTCTTGATGGCAGATGTTCAAATGGGGAAAACTTTTGTGGGGGGGGGGGGGGGGTGAGGGGAAAAAAGATAATTCGAAGAACAATTCAATGACTGGTTTCATATTACCCAAAAAATGTTCGAGAGTTAATTGAATGCGGAAGAGATGCCACCCTTGATTGTGAATACCAATACCATAACTATGTGAAATTTATGTATGTTGTTTAATTACATGAAATAAACAAAAAGCCATAGCATGCCAGAGTTTTATGATGCTTTTGCATATGTATGTATGTATGTGTACATATGAATATACATTTTGTTCGCATCTATCATAATATTTACACAATGTCAACACTTAAATACAGCAGCATTTGTCAGGTGTAAATAAAAATTTAATTGTTATCATTAAATGCTGGATATTATGCAGGAATATTATCGCTATTCGCAAATGACAATTTTTAATTGCCTTTTTATAGTCGAGTGTTAAAAGTGATACAAAAGGAAGTTATCAATTGTAAATTAAACAAACGTTTAATTATCAATCGCTTGTTAATAACTCACAACTGTATTCATTATTTGTATTTTGAAATGTATAAATGCAGAGAAATGGCATTAAATTGATACTGTTGTGATACTGTGAATATTAAATGCCGATACATTTTGTACCCATCACCAACAGTGTTGCCTTAGTGCACAAAAATCTACGGATTAAAATGAAATGTTGATTTTAAATATTTTTTCAAGGTCAATTAGGTCTATGATAGGACCTCTTAAGATATTTTCAGGGACCGTGGTCCTTATTATGTTTTCTGAAAGGACCTATAATGGATTTGTCAAAAACTATCAGCCTATCCTTTCCAAATACCAAATTTCGTACTATTTCGCATTTTCCGTAAATCAAAAATAATGCCAAATTTTGAGATTTCCATCACTATCCCGCATATACCACCTCCTTATATCAACCCTATTTTTCGGACTTGCTTCTCATATCGAATTTCAAAGTTTTTTTCTCTGTCCGTTTGTATAATTCCAAATCGTACCACATTTAGTGCAATTTAGTACTTCTGGTATTCTTAAAATTTTGAAAAACACTTGAGTTTGTTTATCCTACGCAACATTTAGGACTCTCACTACAGATTTCCAGCTGTATTTCTTTCCCAAATACCAAAGTTAATACTATTTATTAATTTTCCTATTTTTTAGTAGGTATTTCCCAATCCCCGCCATGTATCAACCAAACCCCACAAAAGGTGATTCTAATTCCAAATTTTAGACTTACAACTCAATTTCGTACTTTAGTACTGTTTAGTATTTTCAAACCCACGTCTTTTTCACAAATCGACCAATAACAGGGACGCCAATACTCAATTTCAAAATACCAGCTTTATCCGTTCACTGTTCCAAATTTAGTACCATTTAGTACAGATACTTACTACACATTTCCAAAACCACCTTCATATATTATACTTACTTTTCAACCTTGTTTTCTCTACCAAATTTCAAGTTTTTATCTCCATCCTCCATCTCCATAATACCAAATCGTACCATTTTAGAAGTTTAGCTTAGTACATTTTTTTGATATTGTATCATTCATGAATAAAATCCTCCATCTACTTCACATCCAATCTTTCAATTACGATATTTTAAAATTCTTACAACTTTTTCCTTTTAGGGTGGGGATAGGAAAAAGTGCTATCTCCCACTCACTAGGAATAAAGTCAATTATTGCAATTTGCAATACTCGTGCTGAATTCTAATACTAAAATATGTAGATATGTAGGTGTGTCGCATTTCCAAACCACTTCACATCTCAAACCTTCACACCAATATCGAGCATAGTGAAAGTTTTAGTACCATCATCTATATTAAAAAATCATAGTACATCTACGGTACGTATTTTCAAAACCATCTCCATATCTCAATACTACAGATCAATTCTGACCCCAACAACAACACTCAGAAATCTAACTCTCTCCATACAATCAATACTAAATTTTGTACCAATTAATACTTTTTAGTTTTGTATTACATATTTCCAAATTTCCTGCTCCATAGGATCATCCAAATCCAATTTATACAAAATTTAGTACAGTAGGAATTTCCAAAAGTATCTACATAACCCAAACCTATGAAACAGTAATCTCAATTCCAAATTTGGGGACTCCAGTCCTATCGGTTAACAAAAATCAAAATTGTACCAAATTTAGTACATGTAAGTACGAATTTCCAAAGCTTCATACACACCCCAATGCTAAACTCCACAGTTATTCCAATTCCAAAGTACAGTATTCCTTTCTTATCGGTTCGTCTAAATTCAAATTGTACCAAATTTAGTACCATATAGTACAGATAAGTACGAATTTCACAAACGCCCTACAAAACCCAATCCTACATTTCAACAGTAATCGTAATTCCAAATTTTAGGATTCCAGCTCTATCGGTTCACCTAAATCCAAATTGTACCGAATTTAGTACATTTAAGTACAACTGCATACTTCATACAGTCCAATAGAATTATTATTTCCAAATTTCAGGATTCCAACTCTAACGTTTTACCCAAAATTCAAATTGTACAAAATTTTGTACCATTTGGTAAACTAAAGTACTAATTTCCAAAACTACCTACATAACTCTGTCCTACAATGCAACAGTAATCTAATTTCTCAATATCAGGAACATCATTGGTTCTTTCAAAATATAAATTGTACCAGATTTAGTGCAAATAAGTACGAATTTCCAAAACAACTTACATTCGTTAATGCTCGAATGCAGTAGTAATCTTATTTCTAAATATCAGAATTCCAGCTCTATCGCTTCACCCAAATCGAAATTGTACCAAATTTAGTATTTTTTGATGCTTTTCGTCCATATAAGTAAACATTTATATCCATATACCAATGCTGCACTATGCCACTAATTTTAGTTTCAAATTTCAGGATGGAGCTGGAAGCTCCATCCGTTCCTCCAAATTTAAATTTTACTAAATTTAGTACCGTTTAGTACTTTGCGAATACATGAGTACACACTCCTAAAATTACCTCCTCAATCTCGATTCCCATTCCAAATTTCAAGTTTTTAGCTCTAACCGTTCACATGATACGCAATTATAACAAATATAATACATTTTATTACTTTTCGTACATTTATAGTGTGAATTTTCAAAAACTCTTCGGTACATCTTTCATAAACAAATTGACCGTCTTTTCCAATTTAAATTCTAGCTCTACTGCTTTCTAAAATACAAAGGGTACTATATTTAGCACCTTTTTATACTTTTCGTACAGTTCTAGTAAGACTTTTCAAAATTCCAGTCTTATCTGAACCCTTTGGACCGAGAGTGACGCTCACCAAAAATTTCGAGATTCAAGCTTCAAGTTTCGTCTGGGGGTTGATGAGTTGTTAAGACAGTCAGTCAATTACTTTTCTCTTTTTTTAATATACAGGGTGAGATAAAAAAATACAACAAATTCAAACGCCATAATTTTTACATTTTTTTTGTTTTATTGAATGAAAGCAAAAAATGTCGGGGATAGCATCAAATTTTAGAATAATTTTAGATTTGTTCGAATTGGTCACCTTTGCCACGAATTATGGCCCGAATTATGGACAATGAAACCGTCACACGCTGCCCGAATGTTGCCCTGCGATATTTTGGTCCATTCTCTGCGAAACGCTTGCTTGAGGTGATCGACATTTTGGTATTTTTTAGTGCAAACCTTGACGGATTGGTATTCGGATATATTGGTGGCCATTGTGCGCTAGAAAAGAAGAAGAGGGACTTCATGTTGTAACCATTCTTGGGTGGCGCGTGCTGAGTTCTTTTGGAATATTCAAGGTCTGCGGCCAAAATGTTTGTGTTCCCAAGGCTTTAATACACCCTCCAGAATATTTTCGCGATAATATTCGGCATTTATTCTGATGCCACGGTCGATTAATACGAGCGGAAAGCGACCATCGGCTGTTATGGCGGCCCACACCATCATCATGGCAAGCGCTTGAGTTCTGGTGGCCAACCGACCTCTTTGGCTTTTCATTTTGTTTGTTTACAAACTGCTGGGCAACGAATGTTTATCATCGGAGAAAGCCTCGGCCAAGCGAAGCAACTCTTTAGCTTTTTTGAGTCTAGTTTCTTTCTGTTACGGTGTAAGTTCTTGTACTTTTTGGAATTTCAATGGCTTTACCCCGAGCTTTTTTTTCAATATTTGCCGAATGGAATATTACGATATGTTCAGCTCACGAGCCATTTTTCGGCCACTGCGACGATGGTTTTGATCAAGTCGCTTCTTTACTTTTCGAACCCTTTTCTGCTGATGTTGCTGTTTTCTTTCGTCCACTTCTTTGGCGTCGGACTAAGCTACCAGAATCAAGGTAACGAGCGATGGTACGAGACACAAAAGATTTATTTACATTTAAATGCTGGAGTGCTCTAACTATGGCCACTTGTGGTTTTCCAGCCAAATATAAAGAAATTACACTATCACGCTTGAGTTCCATCACGAATAACTTTTTTTCTGAAAAATTATGACCAAAATGCTTTTGTACGCTTGTAAACAATATAATGAGCTGTCACTGGAATAATTTTAACATCTGTCGGACGAGTGGCTTAGAAATGGCAGCAGTGTGAAGTTGATTGCAGTTTTTTCATCTCACTCTGTATATGGGAGCTATAGCTTTACCTGAACCGATTTTACCGAATATGAAGTACTTGATTCTAGTCTGAATTCGGTCAGATATGCCGAAATTCAGGTCATTTGGACTGATATTGGCCGTTTGTTGTACAATTAATCCGAGATTGGTTGAAAATATGTATGGGAGCTGTATATAAATTTGAATCGATTGCCAACAATTTCAGTAGGGTTTGTTCTTGGGCCAATCAAATCTTGTTTGAAAAATTTCATCACAATCGGATAATAAATGCCATCTGTATTTTGTTTACAAACATATGGTGACAGACGGCCGAATATACAGACTGACATGCATAAATCGACTCAGAAAGTGATTCTATGAAGATTCGCGAAAGTAATTATTGGTCGATCTCGCTTTCTTCTACATGTTACAAACAAATGCACAAAGACATAATACCATTATCACTATGTGGTGTAGGGTATAGAAGCTGGGAATTCTTTTTGAAATTTTCTGGGAACATTGATAGAAATATTTTTTTGATATATTATGGAGATAAAGATTTATTTTTATTGCTGACTTATATTAAAATGTTGATGGTAAATGTTTTCCTCTTCGAATTCATCCTTCTAAAGTTATGCTCTTTTGGAGACGTATGGCTGTATTTTAAAATGTACGTTAGTCATTTAACGTGTTTAACGACCTATAAAATAATTTTATGACAAATAATTTTCTAGAATATTTTGACTTGCTGCGATTCAGTTTAAAGGAAGTTTTTAACCATATTTAAATAAACGGATCAAAAAGACCCTTTTGTTGACTCTCTTGAGGGAAAACAAAGCCACAATATTCCTCGTGTTTTTATCTGGAATATTGCCGAAAATACCATATATCCAAAATACACGGATCCCTAGGAATCGTAATTCAAAACAAGTAAGCAAAGGCTATAGTCGTGCGGGGCCGACCATGTGATACCCTACAACACTACAATATATTAGAAGCCCCTTTTTGTCCAAATCCATTTTGGAAGACTTCGCTTTTGAAATTATGTCAGGGAGCACTGCATTTTGGCCAGTGACATTTACCCAATATTTACACACTCCGTCGTGCTGTTAGTTTTTGTGGTCCATTTTACAGCTAAATATAATCCAATGGTCATCCAAATGGTAGAATTCTTCCCTCTCCTTAACTCTCTTCTCATGCAAAATTCAATGGCGATTGGTTTCAATTGTGTGATCAGAAAAAATTTATTTTTCCGGTTCATTTGAACCCCTAAATATTTTGCAATCATCTCCAAAAGCAAGAGGCCCCTCTGTATCTCCAAATTTAGACACATCTATATGATTTGCTTGTCTACGATATTTGGCTATATTCGTCAACGAAATCAGCATAAAAAAGCCAGAAGTTCTCCTTTTGTGTATTTCGGATATCGCGTGTAAGTTATTTTTAGCGTTTTGGTAGAATAGAAATGTTGGTTTTTTTTCACACAAAAGTGGTGGTCCATTCTACTCGCTGTCCTAAACTCTAACTTCATGCGAGATTTCGTGTCCTTTGGTTTCTATTTGTGACCTTTCTGACGGCTGCAAAATCAGGAAAATTTTTAGTTGTTGGTCCATTTCATCCCCCAAATGTATTGCGGTCTTCTTTAAAAACAATAGGCATAGCCCTTCATAGCCTAAATCATCCCTTATGACAATTTACGTGAAGATCGGACGATAATTTCAATCTGTATATAATAACCCCAACCTGTGTTGTAAGGTGAAAAAATATTACAAAATGTGTGCTTCAATATTATAAGTCAAATTGAAAAAGTCGCATGCGATAAAAAATATGAAAAAAGGAAAATATGCCACAAAATACTACAAAATCTATATTAATATCATTATTGGCAACTTTGTATGCGGTTTTTTTAGATTTTATTCTTTTATGCAAAGATGGCATTCTGAATTGACAAATTCAGATATATTTACTATCGGCATCTATGTCACGGTCAGAATTAACCTTTTCGTCTATTTGTGATTTCGCCAGGATTTTAACACAAATGCTGTGGGCTATTTCACCCACTAAATTTTACCCGATGACTCAAAATTGGAAGGCTTCTGCCCAGCCCTATGCTCTAGCCCCATGCAAACTTCCGCTTCGATTAGTCTATAATTGCGACCTGTAGAGCAACTGCAAAATCAGGATTTTTTTCAGTTTTTGGTCCTAAATATGCGATCATCTTCAAAAGAAATAGGGTTCTCTTCTGTCGCTAGCCCCACTTCCATTCTAAATTTCGTGAAGATCGGGCCATAATTGTGACCTGTAGAGTGATTACAAATTAAAATGGACATACGGACATACATAGCTAGATCGACTCATCTCGGCGAGCTAGGAAGATCCATATATACTTTCCTATGTGGGAAATCAATATTTCGGGGTGTTACATAATTTTTTGCCCAATCAAACTTATAATACCCCCAACACATAGTGTTGTAGGGTATAAATATTTAAAGTCTGAAACAGCGGAGAACTTGCCCGCTCTATTTAGGTTAATTTGGGATAACAATATAAAAATGTCGGTACAGTTGTCTTCTATTTTAAGCTCTTTTTTATAATCTACTGGAAATTTTCTGAAATTATTATAAAAGTTGACATTTTAAGAATTTGTTTGAAGCCTTTTTATATAAAATCCATTAATATTTATCAAAAGCTACCAAAGCCGTGTTAATTTTTTTCCCATATTCATAATCGAACCTTTTAGAAAACATTATATTCAATAGTGAATTGTTAAAGAGTGTTTTCAGGAATATCAGAGCTGATACCGTATAATTCATGAATTAAATCCTACTTTTATTCCACATCCAATTTAAGATATTTTCAACATCTAAGGGTATATATGAGAAAATCCCACAAATTTTAGAAAAAAGTAGGGTGGGAATAGGAAAAAGAGCTACTCCCACTCACTAGGAATAAAGTAAATTATTGCAATTTGCAATACTTGTGCTGTATTCTAATACTAAAATATGTAGATATGTAGGTGTGTCTAATTAAATTGTCTTAAAGGATCAACATGTTGACTATGTAATTGCAACAGTATTTTGTGATATAATCTATGCAGGTAGGTAGCATATCCGTATTATATCCTATAGCAAATGGAAAATTTTGTTTTTTTTTTTTTTTGCTTTGAATATGTACACTTTATGGAATTTAATATGTTTCTGGTATTTTTGGTTATTAATATTTAAATGAAATTTTTCTTTTATTTTCAGTTATTTCATATGCAAAAGGAATGTGGTACGTATAAGCTCTGTCGTTACGTATGCGCCACTTTGGCAAATTACTTATTTATTACAGTATTATTACATTAAAAAATCTCAGCTGGAGTATCAACAAAAATGTTGGAAAAACCAGTTGTTAATTTTCTTCATGTGAATTATCTGTCTTTTTTTATTGTCTACTTCCCAATCGTTCTTCTTCTATACTTGAACTAGATAAGCCATATAAGTATAACCGAAAACGATTAAATTTTTATACCCTACAACACTATGTGTTGGGGGTATTATAAGTTTGATTGGGCCAAAAATTATGTAACACCACGAAATATTGGTTTCCCACATAGGAAAGTATATATGGATCTTCCTAGTTCGCCGAGGTGAGTCGATCTAGCTATGTGTGTCTGTCCGTCCGTCTGTCCATGTTAATTGTAATCACTCTACAGGTCGCAATTATGGCCCGATCTTTTTGAAATTTAGAATGGAGGTGGGGCTAGGATGATGATGATCGCATAATATCTAGCGGTTGAAATGGACTAAAAACTGAAAAAATTCCTGATTTTGCAGTTGCTCTACAGGTCGCAATTATAGACCAATCGAAGCGGAAGTTAGCATGGGGCTAGAGCTTAGGGCTGGGCAGAAGCCTTCCAATTTTGATGGTCTTCGGGTAATATTTAGTGGGTGAAATAGGCCACAACATTTGTGTTAAACAAAAGTCAAATTTTTAATTAAACCGCGAATATTTTAATCCCGTCGAAATCACAAATAGACGAAAAGGTCAATTCTGACCGTTTCGTAGATGCCGATAGTAAATACATCGGATATATATAGCGAAATATATACAATGTGTATATACAAAGGAAGGGGATGTTAGTTAGAATGCTTATATCTCAAGAATGGCTGGACCGATTTTGTCAATTCAGAATGCTCTCTTGACATAAAGGAATAAAATCTAAAAAAATCGCATAAAAAGGTATCAATAATGACGGTCATATAGATTTTGTTGTATTTTGTGACATTTTTTTTTATTTTTTTCATATTTTTTATCGCATGCGTTTTTTTCAATTTGACTTATAATATTGAAAATATAAATATTACAAAATATAATATTTTTCACTTTACAACACAGGTTGGGGTTATTATATACAGATTGCAATTATCGTCCGATCCTCACGAAAATTTTCACAAGGGTAGGGTTAGACTCAGAAGAGCTAGGCCTATTGTTTTCAAAGATGTCTGCATTAAATATATAAGGGGGTTGAAATGGGCCAACAAAAAAATAATTTCCTGATTTTTCAGCCGTTATAAGTACAAATAAAAAACAAAGGACACGAAATCTCACATGAAGTTAGAGTTTAGGACAGCGGGTAGAATGGACCACTACTTTTGTGTGAAAAAATACTAACATTACTTACAGACTATATCCGAAATACACAAAAGGCGAACTTCTGGTTTCGTTGACGAATATAGCAGCATATCGTATACAAGCAAATCATATAGATGAGTCTAAATTTGAGATACAGAGGGGCCTTTTGCATTTGATCGCAAGATATTTAGGGCTTCAAATGAACCAAAAACAGAAAAATTTTTCTGATCACACAATTGAAACCAAATTTTGCATGAGAAGAGAGTTAAGGACTGGGAAGAAATCTAGAATTTTGGATGAGAATTGAATTATATCTAGCCATAAAATGGACCACAACAACAAATGGGCAAATGTCTCCGTTCAAAAAGCTAAGGGTAATATCTGGGTAGTGCTCTATGACATAATTTCAAAAGCGAAATCTTCCAAAATAGGTTTGAACGTAAGGGTGCTTCTAACATATTGTAGTGTTGTAGGGACATGGTCGTCCCCGCACGACTATAGGCTTTGCTTACTTGTTTTTTTTTTTCTAAAATTTATCCAGGGCTTTATTATGTCAGTTCTTTAAAATCAGAATATTAGTCATTACTTTGTTAAAACAAGCAAAAAAACTGTGAGTTCGGCCGGGCCGAACTTTTAATACCCTCCACCATTTGGAACGAGCTTGTAAATTTTCAAAAATATAAAATCCGTTAAAAATTCTGTTAAAATCTTAAAAATACCGAATGCAGCCGTATATTTGGGTCTATACGACGACGTGGACTTGCATAGGCAACTTTTGTCACAAGCTATTACAATATTCAAATCCGAAACATATAGGTTGCAGTGTTCATTATGAAATTCAAATACCAAATTTGAAATAGTTCCGGTAAATAATGTCGCTAAAATCATCAAAATACCGAATATCGGGAGTTACCGTTATATGTGAACTATACGAAGACGTGGACCTACATGGCTCACTTTCTGTCCTTGGATGTGATATCTATTACGAACTTCAAATACCAAAATTGAAACAATTCCGATAAATAATGTCGCTAAAATCATAAAAATACCGAATATGGGGTGTACCGTTACATGGGGGCTATACGAAGACGTGAACCTACATGACCCATTTTCAATACCAAAAGTCCTGCACACATAATACACATTTGAGTAAAATTTTATCAACCTACTTCATTTCGTTCGGAAGCTAGAGTGATTTCCACAGACGGACGGACATTGATAAATCGACATAGAATTGTAGGCTGATCAAGAATAAAGTTACTTGGTGGGACCTAAAATGCATATTTCAAACGCCATAGTTTTTACATTTTTATACCTTACACTAAAGGGCTGCAAATGTGACAATTTTCTCTCTTTATGCCATGGAGAGAAAACGCTCGTCATGTTGTGCCCTGTTTGATCAAACGCATAACAGTACGTGACATCCAACCAAATGCTCGATGTCTCGTCATGTCGGTCACACTCAAACCCATCGTCATAACATGTAATAACCAATAAAAGGGAATGTTGAATAGTGTGTCAGGCAAAAATGTTCTATCAAAAAAACAACAACAATTATGAAACAATTGCCAACGAAAAAGACACACACGTGATGAATGCAAAGCGCAATCGCTACCTGCTTTTCCGATATGTGAAAAAAATTGTAACAAAGAATTTCTTGGCGAATACTAAAATATTAAAGGTACTTCTAATTGGTCCACACAAAATGTTCACATTTCGTGGTTATTGACAAAAAAATGTAAAATGTTAATCCTTATAAAAAACAATAATTCCCTGAAAAATGTTCTTATTTTGATTATAATTTCATAAATGTTTGCCTCCGGTATTGAGGTGTAAATGAGAATGAGTGCTACTGTAATTCACGTAACAACACTATATACTTCCATTGTTCAATTTTGTGCATATTCCGTTATTGAATGAGAGTCAAATCTCTGCCCACAAACTTTAATTTTAAAAGAAAACTATGTGTAGATAGAAAATAGGCAAACAATATTTACCTCTTTTTTATGACCAAAATTTTATGATAATCACCAATAAATTGGGATTGTTCAGTATATATTTCATTTTTTTCTATTAATATGTTGATGTCAATGCACATTTTGTTATTGAACTCAATTTTATATTCACGCGGTGTTTGTTACTTCAAAATTACAGCACACACAAAAACACATCCTCACCGTCGAAAGTAACACACACACACTCTCTCAATTTAAGCACACGTACACAAATGTCACACAATTTGACGATGACACGGTTCGATGTCATCGTTGACACCCTGCATTTTTCGAGAACACCATGCAAATATTCGAGTCAGCCATGCCACGATCGAACCTTAGACAATGGCACACATGAATCAAAATGGGGGATGTTGTTGGTTGTTATTGCTTTTCAAATACATAGCGCATGATTGAGTAGACAAAGTCAGTGTGTCGAAAAAAGCATAATTCAAATAATTCGTCTTGTGCAGGCCTTTACCTTACACCACAAGGTGGTCAGGGTATTATGTCTTTGTGCTTTTGTTTGTAACAGGCAAAGGGAACCAGATAGACCCATAGTTCCTTTTGATGATCTGCATAGAATCACAGTCTGAGTCGATTTATGCATTCCGTCCGTAAATCTGTCCGTCCGTCTGTCCGTCTGCCCTGTATTTTTGTAAACAAAGTACAGTTCGCTTTTATTGCCCTATCCAGATGAAATTTTGCACAAATCATTTGTTTGGCCCAAGGACGAACCTAATTGAAATTGGAGATAATCGGTCAAAATTTAGATATAGCTCCCATATATATCTTCGTCCGATTTGCCTTTTATTGTGCACCAAACGTGTAATATCAGTCCGAATAGTATGGAATTTTGCACGTACATCAGATTGAACCTAAAAATAAGTATGCCAAATTTGATTGAAATCGGTTCAGATATAGCTATAGCTCCCATATATATTGTTCATCCGATTTGTTATTTTTGTCCTCCGCAGCCGTAATATGCACCCTGCAACAACAATATTTGGAGAAATATATCAAATACAGCTCAGAAATACATTTGATAAATTTTATCGAGATCGGTTCAGATTTGGATATAGCTCCCATATATAACTTCGTACGGTTTACTTTTTATTGTGCACCAAACGTCTAATATTTGCCCAAATTGGATGAAATTTGGCACTTACGACCGAATTGAGTCTAAAAGCTAGTATGTCAAATTTGGTGAAGATCGGTTCAGATATAGCTATAGCTCCCATATATACTGTCATCCGATTTGTCATATTTGTTACCCACAGCCATAATATGCACATGGAAATATATCGAATACAGCTCAGAAATATCTTTCCCAAATTTAATCGAGATGGGTTCCAATTTGGATGTAGCTCCCATATATATTTTTATCCGATTTCAAATTATTTGTGCACCAAATGGGCAATACAATTCCGAATTTAAAAGATACAAATGCATATTTAGTCCTTTGAACTTTAAATTATAATTATAATCACAGCGTGTATGATTGAATTCTCCCATAAAAACTTCTAATTGTTATGTGCAGCTCTACTAAATTAGCAAAGTAGTGTAGGGTATCATAAAGTCGGCCCGCCCGACTTTAAGACTTTCTTTACTGTTTTTATACCCTACAACACTATGTGTTGGGGGTATTATAAGTTTGATTGGGCCAGAATTTATGTAACACCTCGAAATATTGGTTTCCCATATAGGAAAGTATATATGGATCTTCCTAGCTCGCCGAGCTGAGTCGATCTAGCTATGTATGTCCGTCCGTCCGTCTGTCCATGTTAATTTGCAATCACTCTACAGGTCGCAATTATGGCCCGATCTTCACGAAATTTAGAATGTAGGTGGGGTTAAGGTCAGAATAGAACCCTATTTCTTTTGGAGATGATCGCATAATATTTAGGGGTTGAAATGGACCAAAAACTGAAAAAATTACTGATTTTGCAGTTGCTCTACAGGTCGCAATTATAGACCAATCGACGCGGAATTGCGCATGTAGCTAGAGTTTAGGGCGGGGAAGAAGCCTACCAATTTGGGTGGTCATCGGATAATATTTAGTGGGTAAAATAGACCATATCTTTTGTGTTGAAAAAAATCAAAATTTTTCATTAAACCGCGAATATTTTAAATCCCGGCGAAATCAAAAGCCATGACAAGGTTACCTCTGATCTTTACATTGATGTTAACATCCAACAAATCGGATATATAGCAAAATATGTGCGATATATATGTCTATCAAAGAAGATATGCTTGAAAGATCTCTTATATGTCGAGAACGGCTGAACTGATTTCGACAGTTCTCATTAATTCAGAATAGCCTCTTCGCAGGAAAGAAAAAATGCCTAAAAATTCGCATAAAAATATCTCTCTAAAGATGAAAACATTGATTTTGTAATATTTTCTCATATTTTTTCAATTTTGTCATATTTTTGGCATATTTTCATTTTGAATTAAACATTTGGTAATATTTCTACAGCTAACAAAACTAAGTAGTTAGGATATCAGCATATCATATACAGATCGCATTTATGGGCCGATCCTTATGAAATTTTGCATGGGGATAAGATGAGGGTCAGAATAGAAGCCTACTCTTTTTGAAAAATCGCCATATATTTAGGGGTTGAAATGGACAAAAAAACTGCAAAATTTTCAGCAAGTCGTAATTATCGCCCGATCGCATTTGAATGGAGTTTACCGGACATTGCAAAAGCCAAATAGTTTTGGATGGCCATCCAAAAATATTCAATGTGTGAAATAGTTTGCCAACTTTTGTAGACAAAATACGAAAATATCCATTCCAGTGTTTTTTTGGAGAATTCACAAATACAGCAAAGACGCACTTCTGACTATTTCGTTAAGGCTGATTTCGTTGAAGAATATAGTCAAATGTCTGTATCTCACATAGATGCGTGTAAGTTAAAAACCAATAATAAATGTTAATCTTTTGCCACTTCTGAGAGATTATAAGTCTTTGGGAAATATTGGTTCCAGATCTAGGGAGACCATTTACGTGCAACATCTACCAATAAAATGAGCAAATTAGTTTAAGTTGCTATTATTCGAAAATCAGAGAACGAAACCTGATGGTTTTCATTTATTATTTGTCACAATATTTTGTGGAATTCTTTCGAGTATATGGCCTATATAAACTGTATCATTTATTATAGTGTTGTAGGGTATTCAACGGTCGGCCCGCTCGACTGTAGCCTTTGCTTACTTGTTTTTTTTAAATTTTATTGATTGAAAGCAAAAAATGTCGGAAATGGCATCAAATTTTAGAATAAGTTTAGATTTTTGGATATTCGGCATTTATTTTGATGCCACGATCGATTAATAGGAGCGGAGAGCGACCATCGCCTGTTATGGCGGCCCACACCATCACCATGGCCGGTGCTTGAGTTCAGGTGGCCAACCGAAGGTGCACATTTACAGCTGACCTCTTTGACAAGCAAACACGATCATTTTGATTGTTTACAAACTGCTGGACAACGAATGTTTTCTCATCGGAGAAAACCAAATTCGGCAGTTCACCACATTCGGCCAAGCGAAGCAACTCTTTAGCTCTTTTGAGTCTATTTTCTTTTTGTTGCGGTGTAAGTTTTTGCACTTTTTGGAAATTCAATGGCTTCACCCCGAGCTCATTTTTCAGTATTTGCGGAATGGAATATTGCGATATGTTCAGCTCACGAACCACTTTTCGGCCACTGCGACGCGGGGTTCGATCAAGTCGCTTCTTCACTTTTCGAACCATTTCTGCTGATGTTGCAGTTTTCTTCCGTCCACTTCCCTGACGTCGGGCTACGCTACTAGTATCACGGTAACTAAAGATTTATTCACATTTAAATGCTGGAGTGCTCTAACGATAGCCACTTGTGGTTTTCCAGCCAAATATAGCCAAATCACACTATCACGCTTGAATTCCATCACGAATAACTTTTGTCTTTTCTGGAAAATTCTCACCAAAATGCTTTTGTACTCTTGTAAACAATATAATGAGCTGTCACTGTAATAATTTTAACAGCTGTCGGACGAGTGGCTTAGAAATGACAGCAGTCTGAATTTGGTTGCAGTTTTTTCATCTGACCCTGTATATCTTCAACCGATAATTGTGCACCGAATGGCCAATATCAGTCCAAATGACCTGCATTTTTGGCAGATCTGACCGAATTCAATCTAGAAGCAGGTACATCAAATATGGTGAAAATTGGTTCAGATGTAGCACATATATTTTTTATCCGATTTGGGGTTTAAAGTCCCTCACATGAGAATGAAATATGATACCATATGCAGCCCAGCAATACCTCTGTCAAATGTTATCGATATCGTATCAGACTTGGATGTAGCTCCCATATATATGTTTATACCCCCCACCTTTGAAAGGAGGGTATATTAACTTTGTCATTCCGTTTTTAACATCCCTAAATATTCGTCGTAGACCCCATAAAGTATATATATTCATAATCAGCATGAAATTCTAAGTCGATTTAACGATGTCCGTCTGTCTGTCCGTCTGTCTGTTGAAATCACGATACAGCCCACATTATTTGACGTAGAGCGCCAAAATTTAGCAGAGCAATTGCCATTGTGTCTAGGATGGTTGGTATTGAAAATGAGGTGTATCGGTCCACGTTCTGGTATAGTCCCCATATAACGGTACCTCCCGATATTCGGTATTTTGATTATTTTTGAAGCATTTTTTCTCAAATTTGTCTAAAAATTTATATTTGTTGGTCATAACGGGTTCAAGCTCCGGAGGCGAAACATTGCATGTATAGGACCACGATTTGGTATAGTCCCCATATAACGGTACCTCTCGATATTTGGTATTTTAATTTTTTTTGCCACATTTTTTCACGGATTTGTCTAAAAATTGGTATTTGTTGGTCATAATGGGTTCCAGCTCCGGTGGCGAAACATTGCATGTATGGGTTCATGATTTGTTATAGCCCTCATATAACGGTACCTCCCAATATTCGGTATTTTGATGGTTTTTGCCACATTTTTTCACTGATTTGTCTAAAAATTGGTATTTGTGGGTCATAATGGGTTCTAGTTCGTGTAGCGCAACATTGTATGTATAGGTCCACGTTTTGATATAGTCCCCATATAACGGTACCTCCCAATATTCGGTATTTTGATGATTTTTGACACATTTTTTTCAAGAATTACTCTGAAAATTGGTAGTTGTAGATCATAATGGATCACAGTTCGTGTTACGAGTCATTTTAATTAAAGGTACAGGTTTTGGTATAGCCATCATATAACGGTACCTCCCGACATTCGGTAATTTGATGATTTTTGCCACATTTTTTCACGGATTTGTCTGAAAATTGGTATTTGTAGTCATAATGAGTTCTAGCTCCGTTGGCGAAACATTGTATGTATAGGTCCATGATTTGATATAGCCCCCATATAACGGTTCCTCCCGATATTCGGAATGTTTATGGTTTTTGCCACATTTCTTCTAATGTTTCCTTTACCCTAAGTTAAAAGTTTGGCCCGGCCGAACTTAATGTTTTTTTACTTGTTATCCAATATATGGTTTATTGTGCACCAAATGTCTAATATCAGTCCAAATGAACTGAATCTTGGCAATTCCAGGTAAATTCATCCTTGAAACAAGTATTTCACATTTGGTTCAGATATACCTATAGCTCCCATATATATTTTTTTCATCCGATTCCACAACAATGGTCTTTGGTACCAGATATCAGATACAGCCCAGAAATAAGTGCATAAAACGTTGTTAAGATCGGCTCAGATTTGGATATAGCTCCCATATATATCTTTATCCGATTTCAGGTTTATTGTGTCAGACCTATTTTTAGGTCTTCGTTCTCACTCACCAAATTGTGGATAAAACTCCTTTCCAAAGTTAAATTACCTACCCCACCCCAACTATTATTGCACAATGTTACTAATCTCCCACACATACATATGTCAATTAGTAATTACTTATCATACCCAAGAAAATAATAACCCATTCCAGGGCAATTGAATTCTAATTGAATTGATTTGACATCAATTCACATGCATATTAATTTCCCAAATGACAATTAACATTTTATAATTAATTATTGAAATTGCAAAATGAAAGTTTGATAATTTCCTGAATTTTAACAATTAATCTAAAGAGAAAATTATTTGTAAAACTTTTGTGCTATTACTTCCGTTTGCAAAATCGAAATTTTAAGAATAAGTACATCACACAGTAATAGGAAAATATAACGTTAATGCAAGTGTATATTGAAAGACCACTCAAATTCATATGAATTTACACGTCCTATTTGGGCTAGGAGGATAAGTGATAACTTTTATATTTTGAGACAGGACATACATTTTAAGAACTTTTGTAATTACTTAACAAGTTTCCAAACAATTATCCATATTTACGAGCTCAAAAAGTTCTTTAATCTTTTATGTAGGCGATTTATTTTTGGAGTCTAATTTTATTGCATGGAAAACAAAATATAGAGATAATTAATATTAAAGGCCAAAAATAAGTAATTGGTTGTCCCTTTTAAAAGCTTTCCTAAAAATAGTTGCTATTTAATCCCTGGGAAGTGAATTAAATATGAGATTATGAGGTAAATGTTATTATAGCGATTGTGTAAAACTTTGTGTGGGAATTTGACCAGTGTGAATTTTCTGTTAGGCATTTAGGCCACATACCTTATATAGCCGTAAAATGAATTTTAAGTAAAAGTGGATCTTGAAAAAAGTAAAAGAGCAGTTAATTTAGACCCAGTAAGAAAATTATTGCAAACATGTCTGAAAGTGCCGCAGTTTGGGATTTGAGCTGTGTATGTAATTTTTGAGAAACAAAATTGAGAAAAAAGAACTAAGAACTTGAAATATCATTTCGGTACAAATACAGCAGATTATGAAAGTAGAGCTAAAAATAGAAGACAAACAAGTAAAAAAGCTATAAGTTCGGCCGGGCCGAACTTTTAATACCCTCCACCATTTGGTACAAATTTGGCAATTTCCAAAAAAATAAAATTCGTTAAAAATTCTGTTAAAATCTTAAAAATACCGAAAGCCTATACGACGACATGGACCTGCATAGGCAACTTTTGTCATAAGTTATTACAATATTTAAATGTGAAACTTGAAGAAAAATCTGTTTATAATGTAGCTAAAATCATCAAAATACCGAATATAGGGGGTACCGTTATATGGGGGCTATACGAAGACGTGGACCTGCACCGGCAATTTTCTGGCATGGGCTAAAGTATCCATTACGAACTTCACATGCCAAATTTGAAACAATCCCGGTAAATAATGTCGCTAAAATCATCAAAATACCGAATATCGGGGGGTACGGTATATAAGGGCTATACGAAGACGTGGACCTACATGGCCCATTTTCTGTTTTATGCTGCAGTATCTATTACGAACTTCAAATACCAAATTTGGAACGATTTCGTTAAATAATGTCGCTAGAATCATCAAAATACCGAATATCGGGGGGTACCGTTATATGGGGGCAATATGAAGACGTGAACCTACATGGCTCATTTTTTGACTTAGGATGTAGTATCCATTACGAACTTCAAATACCAAATTTGAAACGATTTCGTTAAATAATGTCGCTAGAATCATCAAAATACCGAATATCGGGGGGTACCGTTATATGGGGGCTATACGAAGACGTGGACCTGTACAGATAATTTTCTGTCTTAGGCTGTAGTATCCATTACGAACTTCAAATGCCAAATTGGAAACAATTCCGGTGAATAACGTCGCTAAAATCATCAAAATACCGAATATCGTGGGGTACCGTTATATGGGGGCTAAACGATAACTTGGATCTACGTCGTCGTATAGGCATTCGGTATTTTTAAGATTTTAACAGAATTTTAAACGAATTTTATTTTTTTGGAATTTGCCAAATTTGTACCAAATGGTGGAGGGTATTAAAAGTTCGGCCCGGCCGAACTTACAGCTTTTTTACTTGTTTTAATTCCACTGGATGTTGTGCTATTAGATATGTTTTCGAAAGTATTACTTAACAAATGGTTTTATTATGAAAGGTTCGCTCCGACTTTCCCATCATATCAGCTATAATTTGACATTTCAGGTTCTTTATAAGAAGACTCCTAAAAAAATATTCAACAAAGAGTCTCCATTAGCGTCCATATTTGGCGAGAGCCGATCGGGCTAAAAGTCAAGTTTTCGTAGGTGAACGGTCAATTTGTACATGATTGTTAAGTCTTTCCTTGATTGCCCATATAATTTCTACGTTGTTAACTGATTATTGGGCAGTGAGATTTATGACCCTAGAATATTAAATAGGCATGACCTTAACTTCCAGCAAACAAAGAACATTTTTTGAAATTCTTCGAATCACTTTAAAGAGAGAGACATTAGCCGGCAAGGATCATCCTGTCGACAAATGAATTCTAATAGCCCGCATTTTACTGGCAATAATATTTAACAAATCTACAGCACAAAACACACAATTACACGTCAAAGATGTAAAATAGGCGATAGAACGTAAAATAGCTGAAACAGATGCCATTTCTTTTGATTTTTTTTTTTTTCGGTTTTTCTCCTTTGACTGTGACAATGACCTCTTATGAATAATGTTTGAATGTCTGAGCAAAATAATTTTTGTAAAATAAATGTTCTGTAAAACAACTGAGGTCACTAAACTGTGCGAACAAAGGCAAACATTTGGTTTCGAAATTTGTTTATTGTTTATTTTCTAGATTAGAGTTTATTGTCCTATTTTTTTGGAAATATGGTTAATTGGAATTTATGTGGTGGAATATTGAAAGAAAAACTGAACATAAGTATCTCGTGGGGTACTAGAGATTAAATGAGAAAAGGTAGACGAATGGTGGGAAAAGATAAAGAGAAAAAACCGGAATGCGTTACCTTCGAAACGCAGCGTTTTAAAAATTCATAATCCAGAATTATGTTTTTGAATGAAACATAAAATTTATTTGGAGAATTATGGATCTTGAAAATATAATTGATGGCAAAAACAAAGGTGTCTGCCATCATAATAGACTATGTGTGACCTGTCATAGGGCACATTCAAATTTGCAATAAATTTTTAATGACTGGTCATAATTTTAACAAACTTAAAATACTTAATATACTTTTAAGAAAAAAATAAAATTAATTTTTTATGTAGTGCCCTATATTGTTAACATCGTACCAATTAAGTTATTTATGACAGAAGATTTTTGTATCATTATTTTGCATTAAAAATCAAAAGATCATTACACATATATACAGGGTGAGATAAAAAAACTGCAAAAAATCAAATGCCATAATTTTTACATTTTTTTTTAAATTTTATTGAATAAAAGCACCAAATGTCGGAAAAAGTATCAATTTTAGTATAAGTTTAGATTTGTTCGAATTGGTCATGTTTGTCAAGAATTATGGCCTTCCAACGGCCAATGAAACCGTCACACGCTGTCCGAATGTTGCTTTGCAGTACAGGGTTGCGCATATTCGACGGACCCATCTGGCAACGCCATAACTTTTGACAGAGATGTCACATCGCTTAATGACATACCGCGTTTGAAGCGTCAGTCCAAGCAGATTTTTACCATGAACCAATACACGCCACGCGAGCGCTCTGAAATTTACATTCAACAGAAGAAGTCAATTGTGAAAGCTCAATGTGCTTTTAAAACGTTAAAAAATGTGAGAAGTGCGCCTTCTAAGAACACCATTAAGCGTTTATACGAAAAATTTTCGACTGGTAAGGCTCTTTCTAATCCGAAGAGGCCATATAAAAGTCGACAAGGCGATCGGCCGAGAATATCGCTGCCGTACTAGCCAGTGTTGAGAGGTCCCCAAGAACATCCCAAAAACGCCGTTCTCACCAGTTGGGCATGGCTCGGTCCACTTTACAACGGATTATTCGCATTGATTTGCATTTGTTCCCGTACAAAATTCAATTGACGCAAAGAATGTTGCCTGCGGACAAGCCTCGTCGATTGGAATGGACCCAAAAAAAAAAAAACATGGGTCCGTCAGAATATTTTCGCTATAATATTCGGCATTTATTCTGATGCTACGGTCGATTATAACGAGCGGAGAGCGACCATCGGCTGTTATGGCAGTCCACACCATCACCATGGCTGGCGCTTGAGTTCTGGTGGCCAACCGAAGGTGCACATTTTCAGCTGACCTCTTTGCAAGTAAACACGATAATTTTGTTTGTTTACAAACTGCTGGACAAAGAATGTTTTCTCATCGGAGAAAAACAAATTCGGCAGTTCACTACTTTCGGCCAAGCGAAGCAACTCTTTAGCTTTTTTGAGTCTATTTTCTTTGCGTTGCGGTGTAAGCACTTTTTGGAATGTCAATGGCTTTACCCCCAGATCATTTTTCAATATTTGCCGAATGGAATAATGCGATATGTTGAGCTCACGAGCCATTTTCGGCCATTGCGACGCGGGTTTCGATCAAGTCGCTTTTTTTACTTTTCGAACCATTTCTGCTGATGTTGCTATTTCTTCCGTCCACTTCCTGGACGTTGGGCTACGCTACCAGTATCACGGTAAAGAGCGATGGTACGAGACACAAAAGATTTATTCACATTTAAATGCTGGAGTGCTCTAACGATAGCCACTTGTGGTTTTCCAGCCAAATATAATGAAATCACACTATCACGCTTGAATTCCATCACGAATAACGTTTTGTCTGGAAAATTCTCACCAAAATGCTTTTGTACGCTTGTAAACAATATAATGAGCTGTCACTGGAATAATTTTAACAGCTATCGGACGAGTGGCTTAGAAATCACAGCAGTCTGAAGTTGGTTGCAGTTTTTTCATCTCACCCTGTGCATACATATAGAAATGTTGCTTGGCATGTAATAGCATTTCGGTCAAATTAGTGAGGCAATTAAATTGTCTCCCAGGCTAGTCATGCGTAAATCGTTTGATTTTTGTTGTTGCTATTGGCTCCAGCTGACCATTATTTCAACCCGTGCCGGAGCGTGTGCACCATTTTAGGCTTATGTTTTATGTGATTTCAGTATCAGCCAATTAAGGTAGTGAAGTGGAAGAAAATTTCACAGACACACTCACACACACACACACACATTGACATTTAGTTTCGGTGTTAACGGTGGAGGAGTAAAAAAACCCTCAGTTTCATTGGAGACAAATGTGAAAATGTTCGTCAAATGTTAGGTTGGAGAGATATTTGGAAATAAATTGGAATATTATCATGTTTTGTATTTTTGGTGAAAATGTTAGGATTGCAGGACTTTACAAATTCAACGCGTCTTAGATTTAAGGAGATATTTTCAATTTAGCGATGTCTGCGTTTCCGTGGAATTTTAGGAATATTTTAAGAAACAGCCGTGATTGTAAGAAACTGAATAGTAGATTAACGTGAACTTTAAGAAATTTTTTAAAGTTCAAAAAGGATTTTACAATTATTCTTTAAGGACCAACTAAATTTTTTAGAGGCCAAAGTGAATTTTAAGAATTATTTAGGAATCAACTTCACCATCATCATATTTCTTTAGGTTGATGATTCCGATTTTTTAAGAAGTATCTTTACAGAAAAAAAAAACAAGCCTACGACTGTCTCACAAAGACTATGTTCTATAGATTTTTCAAGAACGATTAGATCAGTAATTGAGAACTTTTAGAAATATTTTGTAAAGAACAGCGACAGGTTTCTCCTTTGGCTAGAGTAAGCTTGCCGGTTATTTTGGATATTTCGTGAATCACTCGAGTGATTTACATATATATTTTTTACGGCAATCAAGGACAGCACTTAAGAATTCGCTTAATTTTACTAATACAAAGAAGCATCTGCAAAAAGTTACCTGTCTTCGGTACGTATTGCGATACATCGTTGTTTTTTTTTTTAAGACTTTGATAATAACTCGTATCGGCGGGACTAAGAAGGTCTGGGGTTGGAAAGGTCTTGGCTGGTCTTCACAAGGATATTGGAGAGGCTTTCACTCGGTAAGCATGGATTCTAATGCAAGAAGTAAGTAGGTGAAAGGATATGCAAAGAAGCATCTGAAAAAAAACCACCAGTCTTCGGTACGTATTGTGATACGTCGGACTTTTTGGGATTTTTACGATTTAAGGCCTTGATAATAACTCGTATCTGCGGAACCAGGAAGGGTAGGGTTGGTCATATCCTCACAAGGAGAACTCCTCAAGCTAAAATTTCGTACACATGTGTATTCTGCCAGTCGGACCATGTCGGTCCAAAATTTCGTATAGCCCCCATATAACGGTACCTCACAATATTTGGTATTTTGATGATTTTAGAGACATTATTGACCGGAATTGTTTTAAGTTTCATATTTCGCTACGGGTATTGCAAGCTATAACAGAAAATTGTCAATGCAGGTCCACGTCTTCGTATAGCCCACATATGACTGTATCCCCCAATGTTATGTATTTTGATGATATTAGCGACATTATTCACCGGATTTGTTTTAAATTTAGTATTTGAAGTTCGGAATCGGTATTAGAGCCCATTACAAGAAAATATTTATGCAGATCCACTTCTTCGCATATGCCCCACATAACAGGTTACATTTTTCGGCGGAATTTTTTGTTTGAAAATTTTCAAGATCCTTCCAAGTTGTGAATGGTGTTAAAAGCTCGGTCCGGCCGAATTGTTTTTAATTGTTTTTATTAGTGCCACTGTACACTTCGGAGAGACGTTTAGATAAGGTGACACATTTAGGTACGGAGATGACTTTGGAAATGCGTACTATAACGTCAACGAAGAGTACTACATGATATGAAATTTGGTATAGAGTATAGAAGTAAGGAGTGGAATTATGGATTTTTGTGTAACGGTGCAATGTAAATAATGACAAGTTTAAAACAAGTAAGCAAAGGCTATAGTCGTGCGGGGCCGACTGTGTTATACCCTACAACACTACAATATGTCCAAATCCATATTGGAAGATTTCGCTTTTGAAATTGGGATTTTGACTAGGGACATTTGCCCAATATTTCTGCACTCCGTCGGGCTGTTAGTTTTTGTAGTCCATTTTACAGCTAAATATTATCCAATGGTCATCTAAAATGCTAGAATTCTTCCCTGTCATTAACTCTCTTCACGGGCGTGTCGATTGGCTTCAATTGTGTGATCGGAAAAACATTTCTGTTTTTGGTTAATTTGAACCCCTCCGTATCTCCAAATTTAGACTCATCTATATGATTTGCTTGTCTACGATATTGTGTATTTCGGATATCGCCTGTAATGCTGGTATTTTATCACACAAAATTAGTGGTCCATTGTACCCGCTGTCCTAAACTCTAACTTTATGCGAGATTTCGTGTCCCTTGGTTTCTATTTGTGACCTTTATAACGGCTGCAAAATCAGGAAAATTTTTAGTTGTTGGTCCATTTCAACCCCTAATATCTTGCGGACATATTTGAAAACAATAGGCCTAGCCCTTCTGAGCCTAACCCTACCCTTGTGAAAATTTTCCTGAGGATCGGACGATATTTGCAATACTTTTATACTATCCCCAACCGTTGTTGTAAGATGAAAAAATATTACAAAATATACACTTCAATATTATAAGTCAAATTGAAAAAATCGTATGCGATAAAAAATATGAAAATATAAAAAAATGTCACAAAATACTACAAAATCTAAATTAACATCATTATTGGCATATTTTTCTGCGATTTGTTTAGATTTTATACTTTTATGACAGGAGGGCATTCTGAATTGACCAAATTCGTCAAAATCGGTCCAGCCTTTCAGGAGATATATGCATTCTAGCTAACATCCCCTTCCTTTGTATTTATACATTGTATATATTTCGCTATATATAACCGGTATATTTACTATCGGCATCTATGTAACGGTCAGAATTGACCTGTTTGTCTATTTGTGATTTCGCCGGGATTAAAAATATTCGCGGTTTAATGGAAAATTTGACTTTTATTTAACACAGATGTTGTGGCCTGTTTCACCCACTAAATATTACCTGATTACCATCAAAATTGGAAGGCTTCTGCCCAGCCCTAAGCTCTAACCCCATGTTAACTTCCGCTTTCATTTGTCTATAATTATGACCTGTAGAGCAACTGCAAAATCAGGATTTTTTCAGTTTTTGGTCCATTTTAGCCCCTAAATATTATGCAAACATCTCCAAAAGAAATGGGGTTCTATTCTGGCACTAACCCCATCTCCATTTTCAATTTCGTGAGGATTGGGCCATAATTGCGACCTGTAGAGTGATTACAAATTAACATGGACAGACGGACGGACATGCATAGCTAGATCAACTCAGCTCGGCGAGATAGGAAGATCCATATAAACTTTTCTATGTGGGAAACCAATATTTCGAGGTGTTACATCATTTTTGGCCCAATCAAACTTATAATACCCCCAACACATAGTGTTGTAGGGTATAAAAACGGTTTGTTTGTATATGGTCAAGGCTATGTGAAAATCTTCAAATATTTAGGCATATTCCACGTGTAAGAACTACATCCTACTAATATATATAATAATATGGACCACAGCGAAAAGTTTAAGCTAGAGTGTAAATACATTTGCCAAATGTACCTCAAAATGTCACAACATTAATTAAAGCACAACTTGAATTACCGCACTTCCTTTTTCTGGCTCTGGCTCCTTTTCACTCTTCTTCTGTTTATTCGTTGAACCGAAATTCTCCTAATCATCCCATCAACAAAACGGATGACCCAAAAACAAACCAAAAGAAAGCTGTTTAATTATTTTCCATGTTAAACACTTCCGGTTGTCATTGCCGCAACGGAAGATCTTTAAATGTGTTGGTTTAATTAAATCAACTGTCAAATCGTGCTGTCAACTAATTCCATTTGTTGTACTTTCGGATGCTTTTGCTCTCTGTTTCTTTTTTTTTTTTTTTTAAAATACTTCATTAGTCCTTTTGATAAGACTTTGACCTTCCCAAATGGTGGTTGCCAATATTTATCCATTTTCTCGTTAATGGAAGCCATTGCGATGGAGAGCAAATATTTGTTTGTTGATTTGTGTCATTTATTTGTTTGTTTGTCTCGTTTTAAGTGGTAATAACAAAGTAAATATTTGTGTGCTCTCTCTTTTTTTTTTTTTGTTTTCAGAAAAGACTTGGAATATTAATATCAATGACTTTATTAAAGATATTAGAAAATAATAAAATGTTAAGCATTAAATGGAACGGACATTGTTGGGAAAATATTCGACATTCTTTAAGTGAGGAACAATTTTAAGGGCCTTTATTTGATGGGGATGTTACAATCTAAAAAAATATTTTGGGTTTTCCAAGGGTCTTTTTATTTCAACTTTAAGAGAGAGGAGAACTTGATATACCTTTCAATTATGAGAGTTGAAAATGAGACCGTTTAAGTGTTTTTAATAAATTTGGCCGAAATATTATTTTTCCAATTCATCTACAGGGTTGCCCATATTCGACGGACCCATCTGGCAACGCCATAACTTTTGACAGAGATGTCACATCGCTTAATGACATACCGCGTTTGAAGATTTTTACCATGAACCAATACACGCCACACGAGCTCTCTGAAATAGTTGAAATTTACATTCAACAGAAGAAGTCAATTGTGAAAACTCAACGTGCTTTTGTGAGAAGTGCGCCTTCTAAGAACACCATTAAGCGTTTATACGAAAAATTTTCGACTGGTAAGGCTCTTTCTAATCCGAAGAGGCCATATAAAAGTCGACCAAGGCGATTGCCCGAGAATATCGCAGCCGTACGAGTCAGTGTTGAGCGGTCCCCAAGAACATCCCAAAAACGCCGTTCTCAGCACTTGGGCATGGCTCGGTCCACTTTACAACGGATTATTCGCATTGATTTGCATTTGTTCCCGTACAAAATTCAATTGACGCAAAGAATGTTGCCTGCGGACAAGCCTCATCGATTGGAATGGGCCCAAAGAGTCATGGGTCCGTCGAATATGGGCAACCCTGTATATGTAAACTTACTTCTTATATTCTCAGCCATATGACTACAGAGGGTATACAGGGTGAGATAATAAAACTGCAACAACGTCAAACGCCATAATTTTTTAAAATTTTATTGAATGAAAGCAAAAAAATGTAGGAAAGAGCATCAAATTTTAGAAAAAGTTTAGATTTGTTCGAATTGGTCACCTTTGGCATGAATTATGGCCTTCAAACGGCCAATGAAACCGTCACACACTGCCCGAATATTGCTCTGTGGTATTTTGGCCCATTCCCGGCGAAGCGGAAGCTTGAGATGATCGACACTTTGGTATTTTTTAGTGCCAACCTTGCTTTCCAAAGTACTCCAGACACAATAGTTCAACGGATTGGTATCCGGAGATTTTGGTGGCCATTGTGCGTTAGAAATGAAGCGAGGAACCTCATTTTGTAGCCATTCTTGGGTGGCTGAGTGCGATGGTGCTGAGTCCTATTGGAAGTTCCAGGGTCTGCGGTCAAAATGTTTGCGTGCCCAAGGCTTTAATACACCCTCCAGAATATTTTCGAGAAAATATTCGGCATTTATACGAGCGGAGAGCGCCCATCGGTCAGCGCTTGAGTTCTGTTGGAATTCCGAAGGTGCACATTTTCAGCTGACCTCTTTGGCAAGTAAATACGATTATTTGGTTTGTTTACAAACGCTGGACAACGAATGATTTTTCATCGGAGAAAACCAAATTCAGCAGTTCACTAATTTCGGCCAAGCGAAGGAACTCTTTAGCTCTTTTTAATCTATTTTCTTTCTGTTGCGGTATAAGTTCTTGCACTTTTTGGAATTTCAATGGCTTTACCCCGACCTCATTTTTCAATATTTGCCGAATGGAATATTGCGATATCTTCAGCTCACTAGCCATTTTTCGGTCACTGCGACGCGGGTTTCGATCAAGTCGCTTCTTTACTTTTCGAACCATTTTTGCTGATGTTGCTGTTTTCTTCCGTACACTTCCTTGACGTCGGGCTACGCTACCAGTATCACGGTAATGATCTATGGTACGAGACAAAAAAGAGTTATTCACATTTAAATGCTGGAGTGCTCTAACGATAGCCACTTGGTTTTCCAGCCAAATATGAATCGCGCTTGAACTCCATCACGAATAACTCTTTTTCTTGAAAATGCACCACAAAATGCTTTTATACACTTGTAAAAAATATAATGAGCTGTCACTGGAATAATTTTAACAGCTGTCGGACGCGTGGCCTAGAAATGACAGCAGTCTGAAGTTGGTTGCAGTTTTTTCATCTCACCCTGTTTATAATTTGATTCGGCCCCAAAGTGCCTTATCCAAATAACGGTTTTAGACCCTAGGTCTCTTTGGATCAAATCCAGATCAAGACATTTGGAGTTGATCTAGATGTGTCCGTCCGTTTGTCTGGCTGACTGGTGCGTACGATAACTCTCGAAGGGAGTATCCGATTTGGTCCAAACATGGTACATCGTAATATAATTATCAAACTTAGAACGAGTTCGGCGATGGGTAATATCGGTCCACTCCTTTTGGTACCTCCCACACAAAAGGTAGATTTTTTCAAAAGAAAATATTTGATTACACAGAAAGAGAAACGGTCATCCAATTTCGTTCCAACTTTAAAAATCCTAATATTTTCATCAGTGCTAGGTCAGGTGTGAAAATGGACAATATTGCTCTACTCCATTAAGTACCTCCCCCACAAAGGGTCAACATTTTGAATAATTGTCTTCAGATTTCACACATCACAATATTTTTATTAAATCAAGATCTGGGGTGAAAATGAGAGAAATCGGTACACTTCTTCTATCACCTCCCCCCACAAAGGGTCAACCTTTCTTGAATAATTATAACACTTATAAAACGTGATATAAGAGTCTGATTGTCTTCAAATTATACACATCGCAATATATTTACCAACCTAAGGCCTGGTCTGAAGGTGGAATATAGCGACCCACGCCTTTCCCCACAAAGGGTCAAAATTTTGAATATCCATGAAGCTCATAAGACGCGAAATTGACATCCGATTCCATGCAGATTTGGTTCATCTTAATATATTTATCAACCCAAGCTTTCCTATGAAGATTGTGGAGATCAGAGAACTGACCATCCTTCAAGTACCTCACCCACAACAAGTCAAAATTCGGAATAACCATTAACCACATAAAACGCGAAATGGGCATCCGATTACCTTCCAACTCGGTTCATCCCAATACTTCTATCAACAAAAGATCTCATATAAAGATGCACATAATCGTAGTACACCATTTGATATCTTCCCCACAACCGGTCAACATTTTGAATAATTATAACTCTCATAAAACGTGAATTAAGCATCCGATTCTCTTCAAATTTCACGCATCCAAATTTCTCTTCCAATAAAAGATATGGACTAATGATTATAGATATCGGCCAAATCCTTCTGGTAGCTCTCCCACAAAGGGTAACAGTTTCCAATACTTATAAGATTGGCCCACTCCTTTGGAACCGTAACCGTACCGGGACTGAGGGTATGCAGCTGTCTGCAGTACCGACTAATTCTATTTAACTTGTATGGCGATATTTTACTATTTTTTTATTTTAAAATTTTGAATCCCTAACCTTCGATCAATTTCTCTCGCAAAAAAATTGAAAAATATTCGCTGATACATTCAAATTTAAAAACTTCCTGAAATTTAACATTAAATTGCCATTGGAATAATTTTACAAACCAAAGTGATGATATAATTTCTGCTAATTGCATCTCTTCATGGCTATGAAGCATACCCTGAAGTGCTTTGGCATTTATAACAGAACAGGCAATAATTGAAGCTGCTAAAATCTATGGTGACATTTATTACCAAGCGTTACGCGAAGTATTGCTAAATTATGCAAATAAGTTTTACCCTCAGGATGTTTTTTATGCATTGAAGTTTGCCTTTAGACTGTTTGGCAGATGTAAGGAAAATTTTAAAAGTGTGAGGTGTGTATTTAGTGGATGAAGTGGAAAGTAGATAAATATATTAAAACAAGTTAAAAAGTCTCAGTCGGTTTTGCCCACCGTTGTATACTTACAGCCAATGTTCGATTATTTAAATCAATTTTGATTTCTGTTTTGATTATTCAAATTGTTGAGTCTCTTTGGAATAGGTTCCGAAGGAATGGGCCAATATTTTCCATTTCGTATCGGACCGAAATAAATATGATATAAAAATTGCGAAGTGTCAGGTTTGGACTATATAGCTTACTTCCTTGACTTTTTATGAGATATGTTATAATTTTTAGACAATTTTAAAATGAGCGTGAGGTACCAGTTCAAGCCGTCAGTTTCTGGTTGAGAGAAATATTTGGATATAGCAACGATGCTAAAAACCCCGAAATGTCAATATTTAAGGAGTTATGAGCATTTTAAAATAAGCTATTTTTCCTCTTTAAAAACCTGCAATCAAAACGATGCTAAATACCCCGAAATTTCAATATTTAAGGAGTTATGAGCATTTTAAATTAAGCTATTTTTCCTCTTTAAGAAACTACAATCAAAACGATGCTAAAAACCCTGATATGTCAATATTTAAGGAGTTATGAGCATTTAAAAATAAGCTATTTTTCCTCTTTAGAAACTGCAATCAAAACGATGCTAAAAACCCTGATATGTCAATATTTAAGGAGTTATGAGCATTTTAAAATAAGCTATTTTTCCTCTTTAGAAACTGCAATCTAAAGGATGCCAAATACCCCGAAATGTCAATATTTAAAGAGTTATGAGCATTTAAAAATGAGCTATTTTTCCTCTTTAGAAACTGCCATCAAAACGATGCTAAAAACCCCGAAATGTCAATATTTAAGGAGTTATGAACATTTTAAAATAAGCTTTTTAAGAAACTGCAATCAAAACGATGCTAAATACCCCGAAATGTCAAAATTTAAGGAGTTATGAGTATTTTAAAATAAGCTATTTTTTCTCGTTAAGAAAATGCAATCAAAATGATGCTAAAAACCCCGAAATGTCAATATATAAGGAGTTATGAGCATTTTAAAATAGGCTATTTGTTCTCTTTAAGAAAATGCAATCAAAACGATGCTAAAAACCCCGAAATGTCAATAAATGTGTGAAATTTGAAGAGAGTTGGATGCTTCTTTCGCTTTCTTGGAGCGTTTTGTTTTGCAAATTATGCGGGAGGTACCAGAAGAAATGGTCCGACCTCTACCATCATTATAATAGATCTTATGTTGATGGAAATATTGAGATGAACCAAGTCTGAATGGAATCGAATGTTGACCCTTTGTGGAGAAGGTGTGACAGATATATTCACACCAGACCTTGGGTTGGTAAAAATATTGCGAAGCGTGTAACTAGAAAAAAATTGACTCTTACATCACATTTTATAAGAGTTATAATTATTCCAAATTTTGACCCTTTGTGGTGGAAGAATTGAAAGGAGTGGACTCGTATTATCCATTTTCTCACATGACCTAGCACTGATGCAAAATTTTGGAATTTGCAAAGTTAGAGCAAAATCGGATTATTTTTTCTCTTTCTGTGCAGTAAAATATTTTTTTTTTAACTTTCGAACTTTTTTGGGGGAGGAGTGGACCGATATTGCCCATCTCTGAACTCGATCTTAGTTTGATTAGGTTGTACCAAGTTTGGACCAAATTGGATACTCGCTTCGAGAGTTATCGTGTGCACCAACCAGCCAGACAGACAGAGGGACGGACGGATCAACTCCGAATGTCGTGAAACGAATTTGATTCAAAGACACCTAGAATCTAAAACCGTTATTTCAATGAGGCAAGTTTGGTCCGTATCAAATGATATATACCCTCTCTAACCATTCGGTGGAGGATAATCGCACATCACTAAATTTGTATTAACCCAAGGTCGGGTGTGAAGATGGGATACATCGGTATTCTCCTACTGGTACCTCCCCTACAACGGGTTAGAATTTTGAATAACCATGAAGCTCAAAAAACGCAAAATGAGCATCCGATTCTTTTCAAATTTCATACATATCATTACTTCTACTGAAGCAAGACATAGGGCCAATCTTTCTGGTACGTTTGAATAAATAAAATGTTTATACAATTTTGAATTAAGAGTCCGATTATCTTCAAATTTCGCACATTTCAACATTTCCACTAACAGAAGTTCTGGTATGAAGAACGGGACCATTTCTTGTAGTACCTTCTATTGCCTGGTTTAACCATTAAACACATAAAACGCGAAAAGAACATCCGATTGCTTTAAAACTCGGCACATCCCAATACGTTTTCTATAAACAAAGGATGTGTTGTGAAGATGGGCAATATCGGACTTCTCCTTCGGGTACCTCTCCCACAACGGGTCCAAATTTTAAATTATTACAATTCTCATTAAACGCGAACTTTTTGAAATATTATGAAATATCTCATATAAACTGAAGCATATAGTCAATATAAAACCCAAATGTGATATGTTTTAATATTTTTATCACACTTATGTCAGATACGAAATGGAAGACTCCTTCGGAACCTGTCCTATGAAGGGTCAACAGTTTAGATAATCATGACGCAAGCCGAAGTATATTTAAATAATCGACCATTGGCTGAGGGTGTGCAGCAGTCGGCAATATCGACTGATTCGATTTAACTTGTTTTTTAAGATCCTAATGCTTTATAACTCAAATGGTAACCTCTGATTCGAGCTTCGTACGTTTAACATTTCCTGATTACCGAAGCGGATATATAACATTTTTTATGTAACACAAACAGTTTTCTATAACTTCAAACCGCTACTCTTTAAAACGTCCACCTCCTATTTCTCCTACTTAAACTTTTTGTTGAAAATACCATTTTTACGTATCTTAAGTGAAAGTGAAAAAATATCCGAACACAACGTCCATTTTGATTCAAACGATGGTTTAAGAAGACTAAGGCAGCCATAAAATTGGTCTCAAGTAGTCGAGTGTGTAGAATTTCTGTGGTAACATTACGTTTTAAAGATGTGAGTTTTGGCTTGAGGAACATAAATATGTTCGTATACATATACGTAAACTCGTATGTGCCACTAAAACTGTTAGGTACTTGCTTGTTATTGACAGTTTAAAATTTATCTTTACCATGTTTGTACTCCGTACTCTTTAGATTTTGCCATGATTTATGGCAGCAATGAAGGATAACTACAACAAACAACAACAATTTATTGTGTGTAGTAAAGATATATGAACTAGTTTTGTTTATGTGGTTCTATGTTTAAATGGTGAATTATGTTGGCATTTACAAACTTTTTTGCTTATATATATTTAAAGTGGTAGATATTGAATTATTCGGGTGGAATTTTAGTACATAAAACTAAATTTAATAATATATATATAAAAAGCACTAAATTTTGGTACCATTAACGGAAAGACTTAAATTCTTGACATTAAGTATTCGAAGTAGGGTTGATATAAGAAGGTGGTTTTGGAAATGCGTAATATATAATATACGAAAATTACTAAATGGTAGTATATTTGGTATTTGGGGAATGAATAAATTTGGAAATCTACAGGGTTGACCACATTCGACGGACCCATGTTTTTTTTAATAATCAAAGAAAAAAAGAAAAATTGGCGGTTGGCAATGTTAATCATTTAATTTGTTCCAAGTAGATTTGTTTACATCAATTTTTGAATATGATATCTCTCAAATGGCCGCCTCTGGCGTTGATGACGTATTGTGCACTTTTTGCTGCATTTTCCATCGTTTTTGTCAAAATTTCGGCCGGGATAGCGGCTATTTCTTCACGAATGTTGTCCTTGAGCTCTTCTACAGTCCTTGGCTTGTTAACGTAAACCTTTGACTTCAAATATCCCCACAAAAAGAAGTCAGGCGGCGTCAAATCGGGCGAACGCGGTGGCCAGTCCAAATCGCCACTTTTCGACGTCAAACGACCCGGAAACAAATTCTTCAGAAAATCGATTGTTATGCGACTTGTGTGCGGTGGAGCGCCGTCTTGTTGAAACCAGAACTGCCTCATACGTTTTCGACGAATAATTGGCATCACAAAATTGGTCATCATGTCGCGATAACGCTCCTGATTGGCCATTTTCATTTTGCATGGCCATTTTCATTTTGGAAGAAAAACGGCCCAATGACCGTTTTCGCACTAACGCCGCACCAAACTTTGACTTTTTCGTCATGAAGAATCTCCTGAGGATTTTCAATGGCGTAAAAACGGCAATTTTGCTTATTTACGGTCCCATTCAATGTGAAATGGGCTTCATCGGACGTGATAATTTTGTTCCAAAATTGCTCGTCCCCTTCGGCCATTTCGACGACTCTTTGGGCCCATTCCAATCGACGAGGCTTGTCCGCAGGCAACATTCTTTGCGTCAATTGAATTTTGTACGGGAACAAATGCAAATCAATGCGAATAATCCGTTGTAAAGTGCTGAGAACGGCGTTTTTGGGATGTTCATGGGGACCTCTCAACACTGGCTCGTACGGCAGCGATATTCTCGGCCGATCGCCTGGGTCGACTTTTATATGGCCTCTTCGGATAAGAAAGAGCCTTACCAGTCGAAAATGGTGTTCTTAGAAGACGCACTTCTCACATTTTTAATGTTTTAAAAGACGTGCTTTTCACAATTGACTTCTTCTGTTGAATGTAAATTTCAACTATTTCAGAGCGCTCGCGTGGCGTGTGATGGTTCGTGGTAAAAACCTGCTTGGACTGACGCTTCAAACGCGGTATGCCATTAAGCGATATGACATCTCTGTCAAAAGTTATGGCATTGCCAGATGGGTCCGTCGAATATGGGCAACCCTGTAAAATCCGGTATTAGGAGCAATTTTAATTTCCACCATACATAGTATGGAGGGTATATTTAGTTCGTCATTCCGCTTGTAACTAATCGAATTTTTTCAATGAAATGGTCTGAAAATCCACAAAAGTATTTACCTCTGAGTACTTTACTCTCTGAAAGTGTATTGTCTATGTAGGTCTACGATATCGTAATATTCGATATTTTGATGATTTTAGCTACATTATTCGGATTTTTTCCTGTTTCGTATTTGAATGTTGTAATGGTTCTGGAAAAAGTTGGCTTTGCAGGTCTTCGTATAGACCCCAATATAACGGCTATATTCGGCGTTTTTAAGATTTTAACAGATTTTTTAACGGATTTTATATATTTTTTTGAAATTTCCAAATTCGTTCCGAATGGTTGAGGGTGGTCAAAGTTCCGCGAGACTGAACCTACTGCTTTTTCCTTTTTTATTGATATATGTCCAACTGTTTGATTAATTAAAAAAAATAGTTAAATATTATCAGTCGTTTTTGTCGACAGATGGGTATACATCAGCCTTATGTTATGATTATTCCAACTGTTGACCCTGTATGGGGGAAGATCCGAAGAAGCTGGCCAATATTGTCCATTTCGTATCTAACCTAAGCTTTATATAAATATAACAACCTTCCACATTTGGACTATATCGACTAGCTAATTCAATTTATATATGTTGATGGACATGTGATAATTTTTGGAATTTGTTGAAATATGCGTGAGGTAATATATATAGGGAAGCGAAGTATTCCACTCCATCTACTACTGATAAAAATATGCTCCAAATATTAAGAAAATCAAACATAGCTTTCCAATTTTATGAAAATGAATGATAATCAAAAAGTATATTAAACTTTTATGGGGAAGGGTACCATAAGGTGTGGGTCTATAGATTCCCTATTAACATCAGATGCCAGATTGAGAGAGATCTTGAGATATATAAATACTGACAATAACGACGCTTTGTGGGGGGAAGTACTGGAAGGGTTAATCTATCATATTCACAGCAGATCTTGTATAAGTAGAAATATTGGAATGTGAGAAGTTTAGAAAAAATCAGATGTCTGTTTCGCATTTTATGAGAGATTAAATTATTCAAAATTTTTAACCGTTGAGGGGGGATACCAGAAGGAGTTGTCCAATATATTTCATCTTCATGCCAGATCTTGTGTTCGTAAAAATATTGAAATGTGCGAAATTTGAGGACAATCTGACTCTTATTTCACATTTTATAGAAGTTATATTTATCCAAAGTCTTGAACCTTTGGGGGGGGGGGGGGGGGGGTGGAGGTACCAGATGCAATTGGCAAATATATACCATCTCCATACGAGATCTTGTTTTGGTGGAAATATTAAGATGTGCCACGTTTTTTAAAAAACGGATGCTCATTTCGAGTTTTATGAGCGTCATGGTTATTCAAAGTTTTGATCTGTTGTGAGGGAGGTACCAGAAGGAATCGTCCATTATATACATTCTTCAAAGCAGATCTTGTGTTGGTAAAAATACTGTGATGTGTGAAATTTTAAGACAATGGTATTCTTAATTTATATCTTACAAGAGTTGGCAATATTGCAAATTTTGAAAGTTCGCACAAAATCGAATGATACTTTCCCTATTTATGAGGTAGAATATTTTGGGGGAGGTACCAAAGGAGTGGACAGATGTTGCCCCGAATTCGATCTAAGTAAGTTCCAAGTTTGGACCAAATCGGATACTCCCTTCGAGAGATATCGTGCGCACCAGCCAGCCAGGCAGAAGGACGGACACCAAATGCCCTAACTCCAAATGTCGTGAAACGGATTTGGTTCGAAGAAACCATTGTTTCGATGAGGGACGTTTTGGCTATATCGTATGATATGTAGCCATTGAGCTGAAGGTACAACTAGTCATCTCTTTTACCCTAAAAATTGTCTATACAATTCCGGCATTCAATTTAAAATAAACATTGATGTTGAAATAATGCAAAGTCATATTTCTAATAGTGTTTGAGGAACTAGTTTAATATTCTATGAAAGAATACATTTCCCGCGAAATATGATGAGAAATTCACCTTCTTTATATTCTAATGCTGTCACTTGATCGAACACATAGCTGACAACTTTGCAAAAGTTCAAGAACACTCGAACCAAACTGAAAAATTCCAGAGAATACCAAACACAGGAAATTGCATTTGAAATTGTCATAGACAGTTGATATACACAAAAAATGCAGACAAAAGCGACAAAGGCTTGCGATTGAAAGCAGCGGTAGTTAATGCGTTTTATATTGATTTTTCGGTTTTGGATAATCCAGCATTTGTTATGTTCGCATATATAACCAAACGAAATTGCTGCATGACAATGTCAGAGTGATAAATTGAAAATTTTGTACAGGTGGCTTAGTTGAAAAATTGTATGTTATGTGTGAGAAATTCCAAGTTAAACTTTTTGTAATAGCCTTTAAAAAATATTTCGACAACTGTGAATAAATCTCTTCTAAAAAACTGCAACCAACTTCAGACTGCTGTCATCTCTAAACCACACCTCCGACAGCTGTTAAAATTATTCCACTGACAGCTCATTATATTGTTGACAAACGTACAGAAGTATTTTGGTGAGAATTTTACAGAAACAAAGTTATTCGTGATGGAATTCAAGCATGATAGTGTGATTTCTTTATATTTGGCTATCGTTAGAGCACTCCAGCATTTAAATTTGAATAAATCTTTTTTGGCTCGTATCATCGCTCGTTACCGTAATACTGGTAGCATAGCCCGACGTCAAGGAAGTGTACGGAAAAAAACAGCAACATCAGCAGAAATGGTTCGAAAGGCAGAAAAGCGACTTGATCGAAACCCGCGTAGCAGTGGCTGAAAATGGCTCGTGAGCAGAACATATCGCAATATTCCATTCGGCAAATATTGAAAAATGAGCTCGGGGTAAAGCCACTGAAATTCCTAAAAGTGCAAGAGCTTACACCGCATAGACCCAAAAGATCTAAAGAGTTGCTTCGCTTGGCCGAAAGTAGTGAACTGCCGAATTTGGTTTTCTCCGATGAGAAAACATTCGTTGTCCAGCAGTTTGTAAACAAGGACAAGTTAAAAAGCTGTAAGTTCGGCCGGGCCGAACTTTTTATACCCTCCACCATTTGCAACGAATTTGGAAATTTTTAAAAAATAAAATCCTTAAAAAATTCTGTTAAAATTTTAAAAATACCGAATATAGTCGTTATATTGGGGTCTATACGACGTGGACATACATAGGCAATGTTTGTCATAAGCCATTACCATATTCAAATTCGAAACTTGAAATAAACGGTGAATAATGTAGTTAAAATCATCAAAATATCGTATATAAGGAGGTGCCTTTAATTGGAGCTGTGCGAAGACCTGGACCAGCATAGACAATTTTCTGTCACAGGCTGTAACATCCATTACGAACTTTAAATACCACATCTCAAACAATTTCTGTGGGTATTGTACCTAAAATCGTCAAAATACCGAATATAGGGAGGTACTGATATATGGGGCCTATACGAAGACCTGGACTCGCACAGACAATTTTCTGCCACAGACTGTAGTTCCCATAACGAACTTCAAATACCAATTTTGAAACAATTCCGATGAATAATGTCGCTAAAATCATCAAAATACCGAATATAGGGAGGTACCGTTTTATAGGGGCTATATGAAGACGTGGACCTGGACAGACAATTTTCTGTCTTAGGGTGTAGTATCCATTTTGAACTTCAAATACCAAATTTGAAACAATTCCCGTGAATAATGTCGCTAAAATGACCGTGTTTACTTCCCAAAGAGGTCAGCTGAAAATAATCGGTTGGCCACCAGAACTCAAGCGCCGGCCATGGTGATGGTGTGGACCATCATAACAGCTGATAGTCGCTCTCCGCGACCGTGGCATCAGAATAAATGCTGAATATTATCGCGAAAATATTCTGGAGGGTGCATTAAAGCCTTGGGTACGCAAACATTTTGGCTGGAGAGCTTGGACATTCCAACAGGACTCAGCACCATCGCACTCAGCACTCGCCCCCCATGGATGGTTACAAAACGAGGTTCCTTGCTTCATTTCCAGCGCACAATGGCCACAAAAATATCAGGCTACCAATCCGGTGGACTATTGTATCGGAAGTGTTTTGGAATGCTAGGTTGGCACTAAAAAATGCCAAAGTGTCGATCACCTCAAGCAAGCGCTTAGTCGGGAATGAGACAAAATACCGCAGAGCAACATTCAGGCAGCGTATGACGGTTTCAATGGTCATTTGAAGGCCATAATTTTTGCCAATGGTGACCAATTCGAACAAATCTAAACTTATTCTAAAGCTTAATGCTATTTCCGACATTTTTTGCTTTCATTCAATAAAATTTAAAAAAATAATAAAAATTATGGCATTTGACTTTGTTGCAGTTTTTTATCTCATCTGTATGAAGAGAATCAGAAGCTTATTTTGGATTTTATGATCGTTTTGGTTTTTCAAAATGTTGACCAAAACATCGTTTTTTGTGGGGAGAGTTATCTGAAGAAATGGTTCGATCTCTGCCATCTTTATAAAAGATCTTGTGTTGATAAAAATAATGAGATTTACAAAGTCTAAATGGAATCGGATGTTTATTTCGCGTTTCGGAGCTTCATGGATATTCGAAACTTTGACTCTTTGTGGGAGAGGTACCAGAAAGAAAGGTCCTATCTCAACCATCTTTATAACAGATCTTATGTTGATAGAATTATTGAGATGTACCATGTCTGAATGGTATTGAATGTTAATTTTACATTTATGAACCTCATAGATATTAGAGACCGATATATCTCATCTCCACAGCAGACATGTAAAGTTCATTTCGGATTTTATGATCGTTTTGGAGTTTCAAAGTACCAAGTCTGAATGGAATCGAATGTTAATTTCGCATTTTATGAGCTTAATGGATATTCAAAATTTTGAATTTGGTTGGGTGTGTACCGATATATTCCATCTCTATATCGACTCCAAATGCTCTGATTTGGTCCAAATAGATTTAGGGTGCAAAACCGTTATTTCCATAAGGCACGTTTTGGCCGTGCCAAATTATATATACCCTCTCTAGCTATATGGCAGATTCTATAAAAACATAGTGTAAAGTTTAGAATATTTTTACACCTCCCACAACACAAAAAATTGTTAAAGGATAAAGCCTTCTTGAAAAAATGTCTGCTATGCAACTTTATGTCGATTTTTTAAAGTTTGCCTTGTTGATAACTTTAGAGAATATTTTTTTTTAGCAATTAATCGAAAACTCGAAAAGAAAACATTCTGTGATAATTGCATCAGTACAAATTCGAAATTTGAGTTCCAAACAATTCCTTATTGTGTCTTCCATTCCATAACATCATCGGTAAATAATGAGATAATCGATTTCATCTGTCTTTGACATTATGAGAAAAATTAGTCTGCTTACCCTTTAACAATGCTTTGGTGAAAATGCAATTAACTGCAGATGTTCGTTCCTATTATGTGCACAGTATTAGAAATTTTCCATATCACCATTCAATTTAAATAAATTCTTCAGCTATCATATCCACATGGTTTCTCCTTCTATCTGCATCTGCAATTAACAACAATGGCAGAATACAATTAAATATATATTTTTATGCACATTAATTGTATCCTCATCTACGATGATAGCTTCATTAAGCCCGATAACCCACAATTTGTTTAACCCTTAATCGCGTTTTTTGTAATTGCTTTAACCAAATGATAAAATCATTAAATGGAAAAGTCCGCTTGACAAGAGATTGCATCTGTTGCCATCAGCCAATGCCAATGTCATTTGGCAGCTTTTCCAAAGAATTAAAAAAGAGCTTAATGTTTACAGTCAACGTCAATTCGATTGTAAACTGTTAATGAAACGATTGAAAAAAGCAAAAGTGGTGGCAGATATCATAAAGCGCGCCAATGAAATGCATTACAGTAGGCAATTAAAGGCTGCACACTATAGTGTTGTACCCCCAAAAAAGTGCAGTATGCAACGTGTACATATTGTTTGTTGAACCGATCATACTGCAATTTTGTAGTGGAAAATAAAACGAAGAAAGAAGTGACAATATGAAAAACCTATCAATTTACAATAGCAAGCAGATATTGATCGGTAAAAAATTAGGTCTTTAATTGACCAATCAATATCAAAATTCTCCCGTTGTTACTTCTTAACAATTTATTACTACTTCTTCTAGATCTATCCAGAAAAAACTGTCTAAATCTAATCTAGTACGCTGTAATATTTAGACTTACAGGGTTGCCCATATTCGACGGACCTTTGGACTCTTTGGGCCCATTCCAATCGACGAGGCTTGTCCGCAGGCAACATTCTGTGCGTCAATTGAATTTTGTACGGGAAAAAATGCAAATCAATGCGAATAATCCGTTGTAAAGTGGACCGAGCCATGCCCAACTGCTGAGAACGGCGTTTTTGGGATGTTCTTGGGGACCTCTCAACACTGGCTCGTACGGCAGCGATATTCTCGGCCGATCGCCTTGGTCGACTTTTATATGGCCTCTTCGGATTAGAAAGAGCCTCACCAGTCGAAAATTTTCGTATAAACGCTTAATGGTGTTCTTAGAAGGCGCACTTGTCACATTTTTTAATGTTTTAAAAGCACGTTGAGTTTTCACAATTGACTTCTTCTGTTGAATGTAAATTTCAACTATTTCAGAGCGCTCGCGTGGCGTGAATTGGTTCATGGTAAAAATCTGCTTGGACTGATGCTTCAAACGCGGTGTGTCATTAAGCGATGTGACATCTCTGTCAAAAGTTATGGCGTTGCCAGTTGGGTCCGTCGAATATGGGCAACCCTGTATGGGGCCTATACGAAGACCTGCATAAAAAAATATGTGTCACAGACATTACGAACTTTACATACGTACATTACAACTACTCCGATGAATAATGACGCTAAAATCATCAAAATGCCTAATATTCGGAGGTACCGTTATAGGGGGGCTATACGAAAGCGTGGACCTGCACATACAATTTTCTGTCATAAGCTGAAGTATCCATTGCGAACTTCAAATGCCAAATTTGAAACAATTCCGGTGAATAATGTCGCGAAATCACAAAAATACCGAAGGAAGGAAGGTACCATTATATGGGGGCTATACGAAGACGTGGACCTGCATAGACAATTTGCTGTCCTAGGCCTCGTGATATTCGGTATTTTGATGATTTTAGCGACAGTATTCACCGGAATTGTTTCAAATTAGGTATTAGAAATTCTATCCATTTCGAACTTCAAATACCAAATTTGAAACAATTCCGGTGAATACTGTCGCTAAAATCATCAAAATCACCAATGAAACCGGTGAATAATGCCGCTTAAATCATTAAAATACCGAATATCGGGAGGTACCGTTATATGGGGGCTATATGTAAACGTGGATCTACATGACCCGTTTACGAGCTTAACCTGCCTACTAGCAAAATAAACATGTGTGCAAAATTTTAGCCTTCTATCTCAATTCGTTCGAAAGATAGTGTGATTACAAAAGATAGACGGACAGACAGGCGGACATCGCTACATCGACTTAGAATTTTTCGCTGATCAAGAATACATATATACTTTGTTGGGTCTGATATGAGTATTTAGAGGAGTTACAAACGGAATTACAAAGTTAATATATCCTCCATAGAATTGTGGAGGGTATAAAAACTGCAAGTTACATCTTTGTGTCTTGTACCATCGCTCGTTCCCGTGATACTGATACTGGCTTAGCCCGACGTCAAGGAAGTGGACGGAAGAAAACAGTAACATCAGCAGAAATGGTTCAAAGAGTAAAAAAGCGACTTGATCGAAACCCACGTCGCAGTGGCCGAAAATTGGCTCGTGAGCTGAACGTATCGTAATATTCCATTCAGCAAATATTGAAAACTGAGCTCGGGGTAGAGCCATTGCAATTGAAAAAAGTGCAAGAACTTACACCGCAACAGAAAGAACATAGACTCAAAAGAGCTAAAGATTTGCTTTGCTTGGCCGAAAGTGGTGAACTGTCGAATTTGGTTATCTCCGATTAGGTTATCTCCATTCGTAGTCCAGCAGTTTGTAAACAAACAAAATAATCGTGTTTACTTGCCAAAAAGACGAATATTATCGCGAAAATATTCTGGAGGGCGTATTAAAGCCTTGGGCACGTGAACATTTTGGTCGCAGACCTTGGACATTCCAAGAGCACTCAGCACGCGCCACCCAAGAATGGTTACAAAATGAGGTTCTTCGCTTCATTTCCAGCGCACAATGGTCACCAAAATCTCCGGGTACCAATCCATTGTACTATTGTGTCTGGAGTATTTTGGGAAGCAAGATTGGCACTAAAAAATACCAAAGTGTCCATCACCTCATGCAAGCGCTTCAACAGGAATGGACCAAAATACCGCAGAGCAACATTCGGACAGCGTGTGACGGTTTCATTGACCGTTTGAAGGCCGTAATGCGTGCCAAAGGTCGAACAAACCTAAATTTATTCTAAAATTTGATGCTATTTCCGACATTTTTTACTTCCATTCAATAAAATTTAAGAAAGTGTAAAAATTATGGCGTTTGACTTTGATGCAGTTTCTTTATCTCACCCTGTATGTCTGTATGTCGAAATAATAAAATACACCTAAGTCTGTTTTGATTTAATTTTTTACACGATTTTATTCCATTTAGCACGATTTTAAATTTTATATAATTAATTTTTTTTTGTCAAATTTAATTTTTGCGAAGTATGTTCATATCACATAAAATATTTTTATTTTATTTTTTACCTTAAAAATTGAGTAACCTATTCTTTTCGTTCACAACATAGTTTTTTAGTTCCTGAACTTGCCATACATTTAATTTATATTATATTGTTTTTCACTAATTTTAATAGGTTTTACAGATTAGGAACAAATCACCCATTTTTGTATAAGATCAATGTCTTTTTTTACACGGTTTTCTTTTTACACGGCTTCTTCTGGAACCAATCTACCGTGTAAAAACAGACTTAGGTGTATATACATAATTGTCTAAAAGTGTATCTCGCTACTGCGTATGAATAATATCGTTGAATATACATTTAGTCATCATACGCCCAACTATCATAATTATAACCTCGTAGTATTTCAAATTTCCACCAAAAAAAAAAAAAAACTTTTGTATTCAAAATTAATTATATTGTCATTTCCAATAAACAAATTGATTTTTTAAAAATTAATTACTATATATGTCGTCAAAGATTTGTGATGTGAATGCGTTGTTACAGGCCGCGCCGATTGTAACCCGCTTTTAATAGTCTCTAAAACTATTATAGCTCAATATTCATATATTCATCCTTGATTATATCAAGTTCGTAGGTTTTAAAAAATCACTTATTTTTGCTTTTTCAACATTTGAACTACCTAATTATTGTTTTAGCAGGTTTTTATATTTTCTTTATCAACTCACCACCATTTTTTCTTCATTTCTTCCATTGAACTATTGTCTCAACTTATTCAAGCATTTCGTGTTGAGGTTCTTTTTGCGGTTGAAAAACTAATTGCAGTTTTTGGTTAAAACAATTTTCAAAAGAAGACTCGACAACTTCAAAACTTTCAATGGGAAATGATGTGGTGACAAACCAGAGAAACGAATGACAAAAGCACAAACCAGTCTGGTCTGGTCTGCTCTGCTCTGTCTCAGCCACAGAAGCAACAGTAGAGCACTGAAACTTTATCTGTGTGTGTGTGCGTGTTTGAGTGCGCGTGCAACAATTTGTTCAATTACAAACATTAATTGCAGAAAATCAAATGATAATGAACAAAAAAAAGTCAATTTGGATTAAACTGGATTACTGTTTACTTTAGTAATGAGATTATTTTAAATCCGAACAGGTGGATGATGTAAGATTAAATGAAAATTAAATTTAATAATTACTAATTTAGATAAATAAATAAGGAATGCGTGAGTTTACAAGTTTTAATGAAAATAAAATTTAAATGATATGAACTGGAATGTCTCCATTTCCTAGTACATTACTGCGTATGATCAACGTTGAATGTAAAATTAGTCATCATACGTCATGACGTACAGTTAGATTCATATGAACTAATTGACTTTTAGAAATGAATGAAAAATGATGAAATGATGAAAAAATTTATTGATTTACTAGCAAGTGCCCGATACCTCGTCAGTGAAAAATCCACCTTAAACTTTACATTACTTCCAAGATTTCGTGTTAGGCCTTACCCTCCACCATACATAGTATGGAGGGTATATAAAGTGCGTCATTCCCTTTGTAACTCATTGAAATAGAAATTTTAGACCAAACAAAGTATATATATTTTTGATCGGCGTAAAATTCTAAGACGATTTAGCCTTGTTCGTCCGTCCGTCTGTTGCAATCACACTACAGTCAAAACGAATTAAGATAGGAAGCTTAAATTTTGAACAGATCTGTCTTTTGTCTGCAGGCAGATCAAGTCCGAAGATGGGCTATATCGGTCCACGATATCGTATAGCCCCCATATAACAGTACTGCCCGATCTTCGGTATTTTGTGATTTTGGCCACATTTTTCAATGGAATTGGCTGAATTTGTACAAAAGAAATTCTTTATGAGTACTTAACCCTCTGACAGAGAATTGTCTATATAGGTCTACGAGATCGTATATCCCCCATATAACGGCACTTCCAGATATTCGGTATTTTTATGATTTTAATTGTCTATGTAGGTCCACGATATCGTATAGCCCCCATATAACGGTACCCTCCCTATATTTTAATGATTTTAGCCACATTTTTCAATCGAATTGTCTGAAATTGCTCAGAAGGATTTCTTTGTGAGTACTTAACATCTCCCCTTCCCTTAAAAAGAATCGTATATATAGGTCAACGATATCATATATCCCCCATACAGCGGCACGTCCCGATATTCGGTATTCTTAATGATTTTAGCCACATATTTCAAATGGAATTGTCTGAAAATTCACACAAGTAGTTCCGTGTGAGTACTTTATCCCTTAGAAGAGAATTGTCCATATAGGTCCACAATATCGTATATCCATCATATATCGGCACCTTCCGATATTCGGTATTTTTTAATATTTTAACAGAATTGTTAATGGATTTTATCTTTTTAAAAATTTCCTAATTCGTGCCAAATGGTGGAGGGTATTCAAAGTTCGGCCCGGCAGAATTTACTTCTTCTTTACTTGTTAGCACTCAAATGCATAATTTTTTTGCCAACATTTTTTGATCTTAAATTCATACATCGCACCTAATTTTCAGACTTTCAAAGTTTTCTTTATTATTCAAGTTTTTCCCTTTTTGGATAGAACGGCAGGAAACTTTTTATCTTTAACACCAAAAAGTCTTCAAAATCGTTCATTGACCAAGGAGGAAATTAGTAAAAGCATTGCACAATGGACCCCACATACAATTTTTCTTTCCAAAACTATTTGAACGTAACCATATGTCAACCCAAGTGACCTCAATAGCAAATTTCAGAATTTCAGTTCTATCCCAGTAGCAAATCTAGTAACATTTGGTACATATATCCAAACAATCCTCAATTCGCCATCAACAGTGATCCAAAATTAGTACCATTTAGTACCTTTCGAAACTACTTTTGATGAAGTCACTTCTTTACCTGTTGAACCATTTCTGCTGATGTTGCTGTTTTCTTCCGTCCACTTCCTCGACGTCGGGCTACGCTACCGGTATCACTGTAACGAGCGATGGTACGAGATACAAAAGATTTATTCACATTTAAACGCTGAAGTGCTCTAACGATAGCCACTTGTAGTTTTCCAGCCAAATATAAAGAAATCACACTATCACGCTTGAATTCGATCACGAATAATTTTTTTTCTGGAAATGCTCAGTTCTACAATGCAATCGTAATTTTATTTCTAAATTTCTAGATTCTAACTCTATTGGTTCTCCCAAAATTTAAATTTTACTAAACATAGTACCATTTGGCGCACATAAATTCGAATTTCCAAAACTTCCTACATTCCTCAGCCTTTGAACGAAATAGTAATTTTAAAGCTAAATTTCTGAATTTCGGCTCTACAGGGTGAGATGAATAAACTGAAACAAATTTCAGACTGCTGTCATTTCTAAGCCACTCGTCCGACAGATGTTAAAGTGGCTATTGTTATAGCACTCCAGCATTTAAATGTGAATAAATCTTTTGTGACTCGTACCATCGTTCGTTACCGTGATACTGGTAGCGTAGCCCGACGTTAAGGAAGTGGGAGGAAGAAAACAGCAACATCAGCTTCGCAGTGCCCGAAAAATGACTCGTGAGCTGAACATATCGCAATATTCCATTCTGCAAAAATTGAAAAATAAGCTCGGGGTAAAGCCATTGAAATTACAAAAAGTGCAAGAACTTACTTACTTATGGTGTTGGTGTGGACCGCCATAACAGCCGATGGTCGCTCTCCGCTTGTATTAATCGACCGTGGCATCAGAAAAAATGTCGAATATTATTGCGAAAATATTCTGGAGGGTGTATTAAAGCCTTGGGCACGCAATCAGCTTAGCCGCAGTTCTTAGACATTCCAACAGGACTCAGCAACATCGCACTCAGCACGCACCAACCAAGATGGTTACAAAATGAGGTTCCGCGCTTCATTTTTAGCGCACAATGGCTATCAAAATCTCCGAATACCAATCCGTTGGACTATTGTGTCTAAAGTATTTTAGAAAGCAAGGTTGGCACTAAAAAATACCAAAGTGTCGACCACCTCAAGCAAGCGCTTTGTCGGGAATGGGCCAAAATACCAGAGAGCAATATTCGGGCAGCGTGTGACGGTTTAATTAGCCATTTAATGGCCATAATTCGTTCCAAAGATAACAAATTTGAACAAATCTAAATTTATTCTAAGATTTGATGCTATTTCCGACATTTTTTGCTTTCATTCAATAAAATTAAAAAAAAATGTAAAAATTATGGCGGTTGACTTTGTTGGAGTTCTTTTTTTATCTCACTCTGTATAGATTCACCCAAATCGAAATTGCACCAAATATGGTAACAATTAGTTCATTTCGAAAACGTAATTCACATTCCAATCCTACTCTCGACAGTAATGTTAATTTCAAGTTTCCGTTGCTCCAAATTCAAATTGTTCAAAATTTAGTACCGTTTTGTTCTTTTCGTGTACATGAGTACATACTTCCAAAACTACCTCCTTACGTCGACTCTACTTCTCAAGCTTGATTCCTATTCTAAATTTCTAGTTGTTAACTCCAACCGTTCACATGATACGAAGTGGTACCAAATGTGGTACATGTTTGTACTTTTCGTACTTTTCAAAAACCCCTTACACTCCATCAGCCTCATTTCAAATTTCAAATTTAAGATTTATACCTCTACTGCTTCCTCAAATACAAAGGATTTATTGCCTGATCCGGATGAAATTTTGCACAAATCATTTGATTGGCCCAAGGACGAACCCTATTGAAATTGGAGATAATCGGTCAAAATTTAGATATAGCTCCCATATATACCTTCGTCCGATTTGCCTTTTATTGTGCACCAAACGTGTAATATAAGCCCGAATTTTATGGAATTTTGCATATACACCCAAATTAAGCCTGAAAATATGTATGCCGAATTTGATCGAAATCGGTTCAGATGTAGCTATAGCTCCCATATATATTGTTCATCCGATTTGTTATTTTTGTCCACCGCCGCCGTAATATGCACTCTGCAACAACAATATTCAGGGAAATATATCAAAAACAGCTCAGAAATACATTTGCTATACTTTATCGAGATCGGTTCAGATTTGAATATAGTTCCCATATATAACTTCGTCCGATTTTTTTTTTTACTTTTTATTGTGCACCAAACGTCTAATATTTCTCCAAATGGGATGGAATTTGGCACTTAGGACCGAATTTAGTCTAGAAGCTAGTATGTCAAATTTGGTGAAGATCGGTTCAGATATAGCTATAGCTTCCATATAAAATGTTCATCCGATTTGTTATATTTGTTAGCCACAGCCGTAATATCCACTCCGTAACAACGATATTCAGGGAAATGTATCAAATACAGCTCAGATTGCCCGATTTTATCGGGATCGGTTCAGATTTGGATATAGCTCCCATATATATCTTTATCCGATTTCAAATTAATTGTGCACCAAATGGGCAATACAATTCCGAATTAAAAAGATACAAATGCTTCGGCATATTTAGTCCTTTGAACTTTAAATTATAATTATAATCATAGCGTGTATGATAGTATTCTCCCATAAAAACTTTTAGTTGTTATGTGGAGCTCTACTAAATTAGCAAAGTGGTGTAGGGTATCATAAAGTCGGCCGCGCCCGACTTTAAGCTTTTTTACTGGTTTTTTTTATTTTATTTTTTGTAGAATTTATAGAACTTAAATTTTAGTTTAAGTTAACATCAAGCATCCCTTTAAGGCCACAGCATGTCTTTCATATTTTCCGTAAAAGCAAACATGTTGTGTACCTGTAAATATACACACACAGAAATCGATATTTATGTATCTCTTTACAATGTTTATCCTACATTCATGTGAGTATTTTCACTTTTCGTTGAGGGATTCCCATAAATATCCCATCAATATTCATAGAGCATTTATGTGTAAGGATGAGACGAGTGCATGACGAGTACCGAATGGAATGAGTGTGGATTTGCACTACTTGAATGATGTACGTGAAAAGTTTCGAATCTATAGCAATATAGAATTCCAACTAGCTATAAATAAAAACATTTACATTGATGAGCACTTTCGTTTTGAAATGGCATTCAGGTGGTTAGATATTTTTTTGAGAACCACAAAATGGCTCAATGTTTTGAAATCGTAAATGATAATCTTCTGTGTGAAATATATGCATGTTCAAGAGAACTCTACATGTGAATTGCTCTGAGTTTTGATGCAAGAGATTAATTAGAGTTCGTAGCGTATTTATGAAATGGACAAAACCCTAAGCATTTTCTCTCGTTTTCAATGCATTGTTAACATTGATTAATTAGCAAAACCATCATAAAGGAATGACCTTTAACTAATGAAAATTTTATTCCAACCTGTAATGAGTGATTTGGATTAAATTTTTTCTAGGTATTTGGCAAACGTTGAAGGTTAGAAAAATGTAATTTTGTTCATAAAGTTAAGGTCAGGTATCGGATCAATTGCCTCATTCTATAATTAAAAATATATCCTTAAACAATTAGAACAAGTCAAAAATTGTCAGTAGGTTTTACCGACAGATGGGAGAAGTTCCGAAGGAGTAAGCCAATATTGTCCATTTCGTATCTGACCTAAGTCAAACTCAAATGTTATACTGTTTTGAACTATGTCCACTACTTCTTTCATATTAAATGGGTTAACTGAACCCGGTGCGCTACGATATCCCTTTTGATTTAATATGAACACAAAATTATATAAACGAATATTTTGGGGTTAAAAAAAATAAAATAAATTCTAGAATTTAAAAACCATGATAATTTGCCACGAGAAAAGCAGGAACATGCCAAATTTAGTCCGCATACACGAAAGGTTGTGTTTCAGGTTCCCTAATTTCTTAGCAAATGCCAAGCATGCAGGAAACTGCAATATTCTGAAGTTAAGTGCCATCTCATTTGCTGTTAGAGAATTCGAGGTAGCATTATACTTCTTCGTGATAATCGTAACTTCAATTAAATTGTTGTGTAGTTTCGACTAAATTCCGTCACACTTTCCACATTTCATTAAACAAGTAAGCAAAGGCTATAGTCGTGCGGGGCCGACCATGTGATACCCTACAACACTACAATTTGTTAGAAGCCCCCTTATGCCCAAATCCATTTTGGACGATTTCGCTTTTGAAAGCATTTTGACCAGGGACATTTTCCCAATATTTACGCACTCCGTCGTGCTGTTGGTTTTTGTGGTCCATTTTACGGCTAAATATAATCCAATGGCCATACATAATGCTAGACTACTTCCCTGTCCCTACCTTTCTTCTCAGGCGTGTCGATTGGCTTCAATTGTGTGATCAGGAAATTTTCCCTGTTTTTGAATATTGTGCAATCATCTCCAAAAGCAAGAGGTCCCTCTGTATTTCTAAATTAAGACTCATCTATATGATTTGCTTGTCTAGGATATTTGGCTATATTCGTCAACGAAATCAGCAAAAAAAAAAAACAGAAGTTCGCATTTTGTGTATTTCGGCTATCGCCTGTAAGTAATGTTGGTATTTTTCAGACAAAAGTAGTGGTTCATTCTACCCGCTGTCCTAAACTCTAACTTCATGCGAGATTTCTTGTTCATTAGTTTATATTTCTATTTCTATATATAACGGCTGCAAAATCAGGAACATTTCAGTTGTTGGTCCATTTTAACCCCTAAATATATTGCGGACATCTTTGAAAACAATAGGCCTAGCCCTTCTGAGCCTAACCCTACCCTTTTTGTGAGGATCGGACGATAATTGCAATCTATATATAATATCCCAAACCTGTGTTGTAAGGTGGAAAATATTACAAAATGTATACCTTAATATTAAAAGTCAAATTGAAAAAATCGCATGCGATAAAAAATATGAAAAAATTAAAAAATGTCACAAAATACTACAAAATCTATATTAACATTTTTCTATTTCTATTTTTGACTTATTTTTATGCGGTTTTTTATTATGTCAAGAGCGCTTTCTGAATTGGCAAAATTTGTCTAAATCGGTCTAGCCATTCCTGAGATATAAGCATTTCATCTAACATTCCTTTTCTTTGTGTATACTCATTGTATATATTTCGCTATATATATCCGATATATTTACTATCGGCATCTACGTAATGGTCAGAATTGACCTGTTCGTCTATTTATGATTTCGCCGGGACTAAAAATATTCGCGGTTTAATGGAAATTTGAATTTTATTTAAGTCAAATGTATAGTCTTTTTCACCCACTTAATATTACCCGATGACCATCAAAATTGGAAGGCTTCTGCCCAGCCCGAAGCTCAAGTCCCATGCTAATTTCCGCGTCGATTGGACCATAATTGCGACATGTAGAGCAACTGCAAAAATCAAGAAATTTTTCAGTTTTTGTTCCATTTCGACCTCTAAATATTATGCGATCATCTACAAAAGAAATAGGGTTCTATTCTGGTTCTAGCCCCACCTCCATTTTCAATTTCGTGAAGATCGGGCCATAATTGCGACCTGTAGAGTGATTACAAATTTACATGGACAGACGGACAGACGGACGGACAGACGGACATACATAGCTAGATCGACTCAGCTCGGCGAGATAGGAAGATCCATATATACTTTCCTATGTGGGAAACCAATATTTCGAGGTGTTACATAATTTTTGGGCCAATCAAACTTATAATACCCCCAACACATAGTGTTGTAGGGTATAATTAGAGAGACATATCGTATTTGGTGCATCAGAGATACGAAATCGGCCGAAAATATACATGGGAAGTATATACAAACCTCAACCGATTTCAACATAATTTCTACAATTTTTTTATACCAAATTCCGTCACTCATACCTAATTTCATTGGAATCAGACACATATATCGTATTTGGTGCATCAAATACCTGAAATCGGAATATATATACTGGAGATCAATACAAACCTCAACAGATTTCAATATAATTTGACAATTTTTTTTTGTACTAAATTCCGTCACTAATTCAATAATTCATTGGAATCAGACATACACATAGTGTTTGGTGTATCGAATATGTGAAATCGGCCGCAAATAAATTTGGGAGCTGTATCCAAATCTTAATCGATTTCTTCATAATTTGGCATTTTTTATACCCTCCACCATAGTAGGGAGGGTACATTGAGATTGTCATTCCGTTTGTAACACCTCGAATCATACATTTTAGACCCCACAAAGTATATATATTCTTGATCAGCATAAAATTCTATGTTCGTCTGTGGAAATCACTCTAGCTTCTGAACGAAATGAAGTAGCTTCATAAAATTTTACTCAAATGTGTATTATGTCTGCAGGACTTTTGGTATTGCAAATAGGTGATGTAGGTCCACGTTTTGGTATAGCCCACATATAATGGTACCTCCCTTTTATCGGTATTTTGGTAATTTAAGCGACATTATTAACCGGAATAGTTTCAAATTTAGTATTTGAAGTTCGTAACGGATGCTACAGCCTATGAAAAAAAAATTGTTTGTGCAAGTCCACGTCTTTATTTAGCCCCCATATAAGGGTATCTCCCGATATTCGGTACTCTGATGATTGTAGCGACATTATTCACCGGAATTGTTTTAAATTTGGTATTTGAAGTTCGCAAGGGATGCAAAAGCCTATGACAGAGAATTGTCTGTGCAAGTCCACGTCTACATATAGCCCCCATATAACGGTACCTCCCGATATTCGGTACTCTGATGATTTTAGGGACATTATTCACCGTAATTGTTTCAAATTTGGTGTTTAAAGTTCGTAATGAATACTACAGCCTATGACAGAAAATTGTCTGTACAGGTCCACGTCTTCGTATAGCCCCCTAAATAATAGTTCGTCCCTATATTCGGTATTTGATGATTTTAGCTACATTATTTACCCAATTTTTTTCAAATTTCGCATTTGAACATTCAACTGGCTTATGACAAGAGTTGCCTATGCAGGTCCACGTCGTCGTATAGACCCTAATAAAACGGCTACCTTCGGTATTTTAAAGAATTTAAAAGAATTTTTATGGGTTTTATTTTTTTGAAAATTGCCAAAATCATTCCAAATGGTGGAGGGTATTCAAAGATCGGCCCGGTCGAACGTACAGTTTTTTTTTTTTTTTTTTTTTTTTTTTTTTGGTACCAAATTTCGTCTCTCTGCCCGAATTTTATTGGAATCGGACATACATATCGTGTTTGGTGCAACAGATGTGTGAAATGGACCGAAAATATATACAGAAGCTTAATCTGAACCGATTTCAATATCGTTGGAAAAAATATTTTTGCTATTTTTGTAAATGGAAAATCGCTGCTTTTATGGAAATTACATTTCCCTAGCATTTCAATTTCGGAGCACCGAAACCAAATTTGTTGATTTAAAAATAAAGATTATCTATCGAAATCGGGTTTTTGGCGCAAAGCCCAAAATTTTTACATTTAATCAAACCCCCCGTATAATGTTGTAACACATACTTATACATCATTCGCATTTCGGCACATTACAACAATTTGATGATGTGCCTGGCAATTAAATAATGTCCATTACCTAGTCAAGCGTAAATCAATTTGCATCGAATTATGTGGAAGGTGTCAGTTCGACATCAATATTTAATTTCATTGCTGTTATTTTGTTGGCATTGACAGAGATTTTGTTGAAATTAAGTCAAGTGGAAGGACAATTGCATTCATTATATTCCATAGTTACAGTTATCGAGAAGATGGCAAAAAACACGTAATAATGGCTAACATTTACTCTAATTTGCAAATCGACAAGGTAATTAAATAAAAAGGAGGTGTAAATTCATTTTAATAAGATTTTTTTTACAATAAGCTTAATGTACGCAGCAACATGTTTATAAAAAGCTAATATTGCGAAATTAATATTAAAAATTGTTTAGTTATGGGCAGTGCTCGGTTTAACATCATTTTGAATCACAAAATAGCTAGAGTAAATATTTATTATTGAAGAAAAAAAAATAATAATAAGACCATATGAATAATAATTTGGTAATTGGTTAAAAAATTGTTCGATGTTGGAAAACTGTAGATTAAGTAACTTTTTGTTATATATTGATTAGAAAGGCAATTTTTTTTTTTAAATTGCAGGTTTGTTCTCAACAAAAATTATTGGTACTATATAAGTTGCTGGCCGGGGTTAGAGATAACTCTCGTATAGTCATCAAATCGTCATCGGTTTAAGACCCTGGGTCTCTTTGACTTGAGGTGGCAACATTGATCTCACCTTTCTGGCACATCCTCAACAAAAGTCAGCATTAAAAAAAAAAACAAGTAAAAAAACTGTAAATTCGGCCGGGCCAAATTTGGTACAAATTTGGCAAAAAAAATATAAAATAAATAAATAAATAAAATCAAATCAGTTAATCTATATGACGACGTAGACCTGCATAGGCAACTTATGTAATAGCCTATTACAATATTCAAATGCGAAACTTGATAAAAAAAATCTGTTTATAATGTAGCTAAACTCATCAAAATACCTCTATATTCGGTTCCGGTAAATAATGTCGCTAAAATCATCAAAATACCGAATAGGAGGTACCATTTTGTGGGAACTATACCGAAACTACAGACAATTTTTTGTCACAGACTGTAGCATCCATTACGAACTTCAAATACCAAATTTGAAACAATTCCGGTGAAGAATGTCGCTACAATCATCATTATATCGGTGCCGTATTATGGGGCTATACCAATACGTGGACCTGCATGGCCCATTTTCAATACCAAAAGACCTGCGTGTGG